>NC_056701.1:21916211-22098058 GCF_018831695.1 Puntigrus tetrazona | reverse complement strand
CCTCCTCCTTTTTCTCCTCTTCTCCCACTCCATAGCAGCTATTCAGCTGTATCTCTCAAACTTTTTCTCTGTTCAGATTCTCTTAACCTCTCTTGTGTGATTCTGCCTGTTGTGTCTAAAAAGAGTCTTCCACTGTTTTTTTCTATATTCCTGTGTAGAACATTATGCCTTTGTTTAGAAATTGAAAATTCAGATCTGACTCAAATCTTTGTTGTTAAACCTTTCGACAACTCCGCTTATACATAACATACCTTAAGTTAAAATTCTATCAATGCTAGGTTAAAAAGGTCTTATTTCCCCCCTGTCAACGTCATCTCTGTTCTGTTTTCATGACGCCATAGTCTGTGCTTCTTTAAATGCTAATAAGCTCTGCTGACCACGCCTCTCCTCAGTGTGGTGGGATACAGACTGTAAACATCAACCGTGAAAACACAAATTTGTGTTGGAAGTTTATTTTGCATCCACATGACCTCCCTGACGGACCATGCCGTGGGTCCAAAATAGCATCAGAATTATGTTTAAAAAAATTGATTAACTGTAAAGCAGTTACCTGTGACAAATATGGTATCATTCAGAAGCTTAGAACCTCACCTTTCCTTTAACATAAAGCACTTTTGCATTTTTTGTTACATAAAATAACCTAATAAAGGTCTGAATTTGCCCCAGCAAAGATCAACATAATATTCATATACATATTCATATCGCTAACCTTCTTAAACCTTCAAATCAAATGACAGCTTTCTATTCCCCAAATGTGATTATGCAGTTTATTTCATTGATCTAACACACATTACAGAAAATAACTTTCAAAAAAGCATCACGATGATTCAAGCTAGTTCTTGCACCAATTAATACTTCTTTAGCTTGAAGTAACCACAAACTACTTCCCCATTTTTACTATCAATTAACTCCAAAATGATTATGGCCATATTTTTAATTAAGTTCAAAAATCTGTAAAAAATATAAAAATGTGCTCAAGGAGAAAAAAAAAGTACAGATAATCCACAAAAATCAAAGCCACTTTTTTAACATTACAGCATATTGTACACAATGGTAAGTAAAGTATCTGATCGATAAAAGCTGCAAGAAATCATACAAATGGATAGAGATGCACACACACAAAATGGACACAATATTCTACAAATCCAGTATCATGTTTTGAAAGTATGTGGCGTATTCATCCATAACTGATAGTTGTGAAAAGTCCATTGTATGTTTGAACTTGAGAGCTGGATTATAAAACATCTTTGCCAGCATTCGAAGGGCGGAGAATAGATTCAGCTGAAACTGTTGCTGAGGTGTTTCTTCTGTCTAGTGTTCAAGTTCCTCTGGAGTGGACAGAAGTGTTGCAGTCACTGCACCAATGATAAGAGGACAAACTGCATAACTACAGTGTGTGTGTGTGTGTGTGTGTGTGTGTGTGTGTGTGTGTCTGTGTGTGCGTTGGGGGTATGACTTTATGCAGGGTGTCTTTGCTCTGCTTTGGTTAAAGTTAGACATAAAAATTAGCTAAATCTGGCAGAACCACAAACACTTCACTTTGGAATAAAGACGGCAAAAATAGACAGGTCCGATAAGGAGGAATTCCAAATTTCACCTCTCTGGTGTGCCACTTAAGTTTACAGTATTCATAATTAGCTGAATATTACAACAATAAATGTTAAATGATATTTACTCATTTAGATACCTGAAAGTTAACATATGTCTGTGTGTGTGCAAGTGGTGAGTAAAGGAAACGCTCAAAATTAGACTATCAAAGAAAACTATACTGACAAAAAAGTAAATAAAATAAAAGTAATAATTTATACCTAAACATAATGCACACACAGTAGTAAAGACTTGCACATACACATGAACGTTACAACAAGCTAACATGTACATACATGCACACAGACAAGACACTACAATCAGTCAAATATGCACAATGTTAAAGCTGTTTGTTCTCTAGTTTAAAGATGTAACCATATCTAGATCTAGCAAAGAGCCAATGAATTCAAAGACATACTGAAATGATTTTTATAATGAAAGTTGATGCTAACTGAAACAAATACCACAACTGCATATTTAGCTTGACTTCTCTGGCAAAATGTAGCAATCTCCAGCCCAAACATGTGTACCTAATTCAATGGTGTAATATAGTGCATGAGATAAGAATGTCAAATAGGCCCATCACCCCCAAAGAACCGGATATATTTCTCCTTTTCCAATGCTTTCCCAAGAACAACCATATTTATAGGAGACCTTAAATAAGGACTTGACCCACCTACCATCGTAACATTGGAGTCATTGACAGCTGATGGGCCCTCAAGGATCCTTCAACAAAGTCTAGATGAAAACTGATGGACCTTGAAGGATCAGCAACGGGTGACCAAAGTATAACAAATCCAAATCCGACAGCACAGGGTGATACTGAGGGTCCATGCTGGACTATTTCCAGGAGGGTCATGTGCTTCATGCATCTGCCAGAATGTAACAATAAAAATTGATTATTAGAGAGACATTAAAAGCTGATTAAGAGCTGCATTCTGTTGCCTCTCAGACTGAAGCATGCTGAAGAGATCCCCAGCACATCTACCTTCCTTTCACAAACCCCAACAACACCAAATAAGGTCGGACTAAAATCCTTAAAGATCTACAGATCTTCCTTTTAGAGAACCAGTCTAGGAATATGAAGGGGTTTTTGCATCTTGAGGGGCACACTAAATATAACAACAACTTAAACAGTTTAGTAATCTCAATAATCCTTCTATAAGAAAAGGGAAATCTACACAAAGATATAATGATAACATGCGCAAATAATTAAACAGAATGTTATTGTGTGGATACTAATTTAGTTACACTACGGTTATCTATATAGTTACCATTCTTGGTGTGAAGAGATATTAACATTTGAGAATCTCCCAAGTGTGTTGTAATTACAATCAACCTGCTAGATTCCAGATTAGAGCTAGATTAGAGTTCTTTCAGGGGAGGACTGGAGTAAAACTTCTCCACATTCACAGACCCTATTTGGCACGCAGTTCACCCCTGGGTTGGGCCAAAGGCCAGTTTCTATCAGCAAGAAAGGACAAGCGACATTGGAGAAGAGCTGCTGAGCTACAGGAAAGTGGATGACAAGAGGAAATTTGATTGAAAGTAAAGGGGTTATGGGGTATTTTACATTATTAGCAAGTTTAGAGATGACTTTGCACCAATGAACCATAAACAGCATTAACAGAATCAAATAGATAAAGAGTTGAGCTTGAAACCAAAAGGTTGTTGGTTCAAACTCAGTATACTCTTCAGAACGCCAACTCATGAGTCACACCAGTGCATAACTGCTTTATGTGAAAACGTCCTCTAAATGACTAGTTAATAATCTTCTGAAGGACTAGAAATGCATTCTGAATTCTCCACTCACTAAAGCTGGCTAACTGGTTTGCTAAACCAATAAATTACTGAAAAGACGGCAATTACCAAGCACAGGGCTTCACCCAACTGACTAGCTACTGTGACGAGCTGAGCACCCATAATCTACTGTATCAAACAAGGCTTTAACCTTAACATCATGGTTTTTACACTAGTGAAGCAATAGCCAATCACGACAGCCAAGCATAGAATTTAGGAATCGCTCCTTCTAAATTTACATTTAAATTAAACCCACCGGAAAGGAAACAGAATTAGAATTGGAATTACAGTAAGAGTAATTTAAGGAATTACAACAAAAGATTCAACACAGGTTATCATCCATCCATTCAAAATTTTCTGGTAGGGCTTTGTCAAATAAGCAATCATTTAGGTTAGGCTTGTTGTGCCAAACCTTTACGTTTCTAGGTCAAAAGTTATATGGATGCCTTTAAATTTCATACATGATCTGAAATTAATTCAAATTTAAATTATATTTACTTACATTCCATTTCTAGAATGCTGTATACAATAACTTTTAAGGGTATTCTCAATTAAAACTAAAAGATGCTTTGATGTTTTGATAACACTTTATTTTAGGTCTCTTAACTCGTGGCTTATTAGCATCGCATATTACTAGAATATTAGGCATTTATCAGTAGTAATGAAGAACACATTAATGCCTTCATTAATTCTAAATGACCTTATTCTACATCCCTAATCCAATACTCAAACTTAACAAATACCTTGATAACTATTAATAAGCAGCAAATTAGGTGTAGTTAATATTGTTACCAATGTTTTATTATTTATTTTGATTTAACAGTAGACAGGCTAAAGGTGAGTTGTTTCACCCTATACAGTGCCTTGCATAACTTACATTGGTTTGTGGGATCAATCTGAAAACAAATTCGTCCAATTAGATATCAGTTTCTCCATGCATTACCCAAATAGTCCAATATCAGCATTCATCAGCATGTATTTGTTTAAAGTTCCCTCTCTATAAAAATAATTACACTCATCAAACCTGCCGCAACCACATCTGTCAAAATCAGCCAGCGCAATGACACGCTACAGGCAAATATAACCTGCGTTTTTATACAGGCTTGAATCATATTCAAACCACACAGGGCTCAAGGGTCAATGCTGTTGGCAGCTGTTTGAGACAGTTAGGATTCTGCTCACGATGTCTGAGGGTCTAGAGGCTAACCATCAATCGCCCCGCGACACGTGTTTTTTTTCTTCACCGTGGAGCTCAGTTCCTCTGCTGTGCTCTGTAAGTTGCTGGCTGTGCAGATCTAATTTATGGCAAATATATTCAGCCCAGAGAGCTGCATTTGCATCAAACCGAATACTGAAAGAAAAAAAGAAAAGCAGGAAGGAATGAAAAAATGACACTAGAAACTCCACAAGCACGCCACATATGTAGCACTGCAGGATACGAGGAGACATGCCGAGTGAAGAGAGCTATTACTGTATGACAAAACCTTGTGGAAATCCTCCAGTCTAAAGACGAGATCAAAGACGAGCACAACAATGCAGCTGTTATACAAAACAGACAAACCCACGAGCCTCACAACAACAGGACACTTCTTCTGCACTGATTGAGAATCGGTGTCTAGGCCTATTTTAAAACTCAAGCCTAATGAATTTTAAAAAGAACAACTGGGGTTGAGTAACTCTTAAGTTTATGGCATGATTTTCTTTCGAGAAACCTTGTATGTGACTGAATTTTTTCCCCGAAATAAATCTCAGCATATGCTCCTTATTGCTTTTAATGATTCTACAAAATTTAGATAATTAAGCAAAAAACATAAAAGTTTTTTAGACATTATTTATCGACAACAAAATATTTAATTGTCATGCTCATTTTCCAATATGGATTCAAATGCAAATTCAAATAAACACATTTATATTTAAATAAAATTGACTTTCTACTGGAACTCAATCACTTATTTGTTTTTGTTTATTTATTATTATTTTTATTTATTTATTCATTTGCATGGGGATCACTAGTGAAAAAAAAATATTAAACTAATAAAAAGGATAATTAGGCCTGGTTTGACGTACAATACAGTGAATGGTACTTTGGTTCTGTTTCAAATATGAATCATGAATTACTTCACTGAAAACCATTTGACTAAACAATTTCACTAAAATCAAATCACAGGACACCTTGGTCACTGTACTATTTCTACCAAAGAGTATTTTTGATCTAATTACCACTAAAAGTCTTAGAACCACCAACTTGGCTCTGTGTCTTCAATAATACTGCTTACTCTTACATTTTATGGTAAATATTTAAACTTATAATTTGCTTACTGAGCCCTATATGCATCTTCTATAGTTTCTAATGCTATGCACTTCTGTCATTTTTTTCAATGGGGTACTCTAAACAGCTTTACATTCATCTAAACCCGTGACAGTAATGACACCCTAAAGTGCGCTGGAACTAAATTGGCCCCTTCAAGCTTATAGGGGAGTTGCAGGCCCTGAAGAGAAAACGACTCCAGACCTCAACCACACAAGCATGAGTTTCAACCACAGTCTGAGGACAGCGGCTGAAGACAGGAGGTCTTTCTGGGAAGTGTGAGGTCCCTTTGATACACATCTCACCGGGGTGAATGGCTGGTCTGTTGGGTGAGTCAGACTTGCCACTTGTTTGACTGAAGCTTTATGGGAGATTCAGACGGACCTGAGGTATGAAGGGAGGTAAAGTATGTGTGTGTTTGAGCGCATGTACATGTTATGTGCGAGATAAACAAAAGTTTGCAGTCGTGGACGTCCTTGCAGTCACAGAGCCCTACTCTAGTGAAAATCAAAAGCAAACACGGCTAACAAGAAAGCACACAGACAAACAAACACACCCTTCTTATCCATCACGCACACAGCTTAACCCTGGAAGAGTGTACACACGTCAACATACTAGGCCTAGCATTCTGTGTAACAAAAGTGATTTCTGGTTTATTACACTAGTTATTGATTTTAACAATGACCATAAATTATATTTTTGTCAGGGTTTGGCCTGAAAACCTAATCAGTGTGAAATCACATGTGCATTTAGAAAATCTATATCTGAATGAATCTCATACCCCAAAGAGCATCAATAAACTGCCAAAATCAATATCAAAATAAAAACAGAAATAAAATAAAATCATCTAGGGTTAATCCAACCTCTCTGACATAATGAGCTCTGATGGCCATGCAAGTAACTGTATTTGTTTTCCAGTTAAAACAAAAGAAATTCCAAACAGGATAAATTTGCTTGAGCAGCTACACTACTTTTTTTGTAGAAATGTAATGTATAGCTAATATAATGTTTTTTTAAAAGGCATTTTATAATCACCAATGCTGTATTTATTTCATTAAAAAATAGTAAAAATGCAACTTAAATTTAACGTAACTGTTTTCTCTTTTAATGATTTAAAAAAATACCATTTATTCATGTAATGGACAGCTACATTTTCAGCATCACGTGATCCTTGAGAATTCTAATATGCTGATTTGCTGCTCAACAAACATTTAGCCTATTATTATCATCATTATCGCAGTTAAAACCATTCTCCTTAATATTTTTTGTTGGAGAAACGGTGATAATTCAGGATTCTTTTGATAAACATAATGTTTAACAGAACATTTGGTTTCTTTGTGAAGGACTGTCATTTTTAAATCTTTTTAATGGATCATTGCTGGAAAAAATCTTACTGACACCAAACATTTGAAAGGTAGTGCATCTTTAATATGTTTATGTCTTTCTAGACTGGCAGATGTGCAAACATTATAAACACAAGTGGAAAAACCTGACAAAACAGTCATATTTAAATGCAGCAACCTGTTAATATAAGCGCTGAAAGGAGCTCTGAGCTGAAACAGGCCTTAAACGAAGGTGAAAACGATGATGACAGTCAACAGGCATCAAGAAGGGGGGGGTTATGTAACACTCAATTTTTTTCTACACCTGCAAAATACAGCAGTGCACCGAAGGTCTGTGCTCATTCACCGAACAGCACCGTTTCTTTCCATTCACCGTTTAAGGTTCACTGGCAAACGCTGACAGAATCCTAATTTCCCTCCAACAGTTGCTTCTGACTACTGTAATCCTCTCAACGCAAGCCTGAAGTCTCTCTGAGAGCTAAAATACACACACAGACATACAGAAACACGACATTTCATATTCAAAAATGCTAGACGGAGCACAACAGAACGGGACCTCGAGGAGAGTTGTTAAGCGCGCAGGCTTGTCTTTGTAAGTTATGTTCAGTTTTTATTTTCCTGCGCATTATTCACATTTTCCTTAATCAGCCCAAAAAAAGTTTAATTATCAGAATATTTAAACACACTTTACCCCACAGCTACCGTTTTGGAAAATGTGCTTCACTTAGTAATTCCGTTTTAGCTAAATCATTTGCATGACTTTATGCATTAGCAGCTGACTAACGCGAAAGAGCATAAGTTTGCTTTGATATTAAATTCATGTAGAAAAATTACTTGCATAAACATAGCTTACCCACTGACACATTTTAAACCACTCTCTCCTACCGAATGTTAAAGCTGCATTAAGCTTGAGAGCTTTGTCTTTACCCCCCAGGCTCCTTTGACTCTTTTGAAAACTGACACTGACTGCGTGACAGAAGTTGAATGCAGATTTATATATTTTGCACGGGGGTCCGGTTGTAGGGAAGCTTTCAGATTTAAAAAGAAACCCAACCTACCGCTGTTTCGATTCTTGCGTTGGATTTGCCGCAAGCAGCATCTTCAGACTGTTCCTGAACATGACTGCACAGTTGTGGACCGGGCTATAGAGAGATCTGCAGAAAGACAGAGAGGACAATGCAAGAGTTATTCACGAAACTGCGTGAATGAATACATAAACAATATTAATAATAAACTTGAAATTGCCACTTTAGCATATTAGTTCTTCTACTAACAAACGCCACCAAAAAAGTAGAGTGCATGATAACAGTCGCCACTATGTTTGAATCTATAAATAAGACTTGTAACAATCACTTTCTCCACAACTCCTCTGCCTATCAACAAAACGTGTGATCTCTTTACAAGTGCGGCTCGAATGGTGATGTTCGCCACACATCAGCTCTGAAGTCTAGACAAAGAGTTACTGAGGGGATTTTTGGGAGGCTGTGATTATATGTTTCAGGTACACAGAGCCTTCAGCCTGCTGGAACGCTGCAGCTGATAATGAGTTTCATTCGAGGGATTCGTCATTCTTCACTGGATTATTTTAGGCCTCACTCAACACCCACACTGCGGAGGGATCACACCCTGATGCTGCTAATTACTGCTTCATGTATGAGCTGTGTGTGTGTGTGTGTTTATATGTGTGAAAGAGCACAGGATAGAGACACGCTTTTTTCTGCTGCTGCACAAAGGGATGCTGGCTGTAGAGCTCAATTGAATTAAGTTATAAATCAGTTTAATAAATTAATCTTTGTGCACCAAAATTCACACGTATGCAGACATTACAGAAAAGTTGAATAAAACAGACCAGAATATAATATAATATAACCTCTCTGATAAAATGAGTTATGACTTCTATGCGAGTGATGTAAGTTTAAATTCACTTTGCAACATTTTCTGATCCTTTTCTATGTCTCAAAATATATAAGTCAAACTTATAATAAATGACAGGAGAGATCAATCAATCAATCAATCAATCAATCAATCAATCATTTTTATTTATATAGTGCTTTTAACAACACAGGTTGCATCAAAGCACTATACAGTATAAGGTAGAAGAATACAATGACAGGGATGTATAATGACGAGATGAACAATTTCTTATTAAATGCAGAGACGCATTTTCAATTGGACGATAATCACCAGACGTTAAGTGTCCCCAACAAAGCAAGCCAGACTATGTTATAATGTAGTCTTGCAAGTTAGCAGACCAAAAAATAAATAAATAAGCAAACTAACAAATTCAGATACCTGCGGTACACTTTAGTATAGAAGCTTGTTTCTGCCACTGAAAAAAATAATAATAATGAAAGTTAGAATGTTAGAATTGTGGGATATAAGTTGCAAGAAATAGTCATATTTGCACAAAAAACTTTTTCTGACAATTATGACTTTTTTTCTCAGAATTGTGAATTATAAGAAAGAAAATTACATTAAAGAATTAAAGAAAAGTTTACATCTCACAATTCTGAGAAAAAAGTAAGAATTGTGAGATATGAAAAATACTGACAGAATGACAGAACTACAGATGAAGACAAAAATGAACAAATTAGATTAATGCAATGAAAGAAAAAAGACAGATGAACGACAGGACAGACGGAACAACAGATAGATAGATAGACAGATAGACAGATAGATAGACATAGATAGATAGACAGATCACTGCATGTACTCGGTTTCTTCTTGGCAGAGTTCAGTATTAATCTGGGCCTCCACACCTTCAGAAGTAATCTTGGCCGGGGTCACACAAATGAGAAACAGATGTCTATGTAGCGGGATCGTGTGTACATGAACACATGCATTTCAAATCAGTGTCCACGGGCAGATAGTCTTCTCTAGCACTCGATGCTGCTTTCGCTGAGCCAGCGCTGGTAGATCTTTACTGCTAATAATGTTGCTGGGGCCACATTTGGCAAAAAGCCTAAGTGTTGATATGATTCAGTGAGGGTCACAAATATATTAGTCTTACTGTAAATAATTATGTCAGAAAAACAATTGTGGTAACTTTTAGCGAGCTCATTCGGCATACTTGACGCCCTGCCGCCCCTCGCACTTCTGCCTGGTCATGAAAGAGTCTCTTCACCTGCTTGAAGCCAAATGTGAAGGAGGAATGAGATGTTAAATGTTAACGATGCTGAACAACTTGGGTCAAGCTAATCAAGTCCAATAAAATGCAAAACAAACCACAACCAAATGCACCCCCGCTATTTCTTCCTCAAAAAGTCAGATAATCTGAGATTCAAATATAAGACCTTTTGCAACAGTAATATCACCAGACCAACAGAGCACTCTCAAATGAGCGACTTTCCAGCAAAACGTAGATTTATTAACTGAGCAAAATGCTTGAAGGGTGAACTAAGGACACCAGGTAAGCACCCTTTAAGTTTGGAGACCAAAGGATTCAGTTCAGGCATTGCTATCGGTCCTAAATAGTATGCAAAATCTGAATAAATATGTTTCAAAAGCACAGTATGCTGAAAATATGCATGTGCTGTGTCAAAGTACATACTTTTATTTGATTTGTTTTTCAAGGTTCAGTTCCAATTCCAGCCATTTTTTTTTTTATTTACTTTCGTTTGCAATGTTGCAGACGCACAAAGTAGAAAGAAGTCAAGACAAACAGGCTGAGAGCAAAAGGGGGAGTGCAACAGCTTTTGAATAAAAATGAGAGATGAAGAAAAGGATGACCTTATCCTGAGGCTGTGCTTCTTCTAGCTGACGAAGAAAGGAGAAGACATAACTCAGTGTAGCGAGGTTTGCTGCTGTTTGCCGAGTGAACCGTGCCTAAGCACGAGAGTGACGAGACTAACACTATTCCCCAAAGCAGTCCCTCATACTTGGACATACGCTTTAATGAGGTCTGTAGAAAAGCTGACACACAAACTAATGAGAAACTTAGATTGAAAGTTGGGAAAGTGAAAAATGGCATCTGCAACGGAGCAGTGGAAGGATCTATCGCTCATTTTTTAATATAGCTGAAGTCTGAGGAGAGTTATACCAAATCCTTCCTCCGCAGCATCTCCATCAGTTATGAAACACACAAGAATAAACGGCGTTTGAGATTACTTTTCAAATTCATACTTTCGTGATGCTCCTCGAGTGCGATAACTCATTATGCTTTAACACAAATGAGAGCTTACTAACTAAAAGCATGAAACAAACAAGCAATAAAATCAAATAAACAAAACCAACTACATAAACACTGCTTGACCACGAAAAAAAAACAACAACTTAAAGCTAAAAATAAAACACAAACAAACAGAAACCTCAGTTGATATTGTGGAAAATAATAAGGCAAATAAAAGTAAAAATAAACAAAAAAAGTGTTTGACATTGACAGTGCAAACAAAAAAACCAAAAAAAAACAAACAAAAACAAAGTAAAGAAACAAACAGTCCTTGACGCTGACTGCGCAAAATCTTTGAAACAAACAAAAAAAATCAATTAATAAAACAAAGAAATACCATTGACATTGTGGAAAACGTTTTAAACAAAAAAACATCATTTAAAACTGAAAACTAAGAAATGTTTACTTACAAACATCCAAAAATATTGTTGTGAATCAACAGCCATCTTCCCAAACTTGAAAACATCTTCAAAACAAAGTCAAATCTTTTAGACTTTGTCAGTTTGAATGATAGCGTGGTCTTGCTAATCGTAAACTGTTTGTGAACTAGTCTTCGCAGCGAGGCTTTAGGAAGACCTGCTGTCTGTCTGTCTGTGCTGGCAGAGGCTGTAAGCGTTTGTGGGAGAGAAGGGGGATGAGTGTGATTTAGCTGCACTTTGCTTTCTCTCTTTGATACTTGTCTGGGCTAAACAGCAGCAGTGGGACGAGTGACACACTCCAAAAGTGTGCCAGAAACCGGACAGAGTCTCTGAGAGCCAAAGCCGAATGTTCGGCTTTGTTACGTGTGTGTCTGCTGCTAATCCGGCCCGGCCGAGGGGGGTCTGTGTGAGATTGTCCGACTGGATTACTAGCACAAGAAGAGCTATCAGCATAGAGTGGGACAGACGAGCTAAACAGATTAAAAAAAAAAAAAAAAAAAAAAAAAAAAAAAAATTGCCTCAAGGGAAAAAGTATATCAGGGTTTACATATATATATAAATTCTGAAGTTTGATTTTTATATAAGTGGCATATGCACACATTGTCCTGACCTAGCATTGCTCATCAGGCAGTGATTCACCGGACTACAGATCAACACATTTCTGAACATTATGTGCAAGCAAGTCATTAGCAATCAGATCAGCCTGCAGAACACAGTCTGCCTAAATCTCACACACCTGCACAGACTTCAAAAAGGCATCAAAACAGAGAGATTTACATGCTCTATCAGCTATAAAATCTTCCTCATCAAACTAGAGATAGTCTGAGCTTTTATAACTCTGCAATCAGTTAAGAAACAGACGGTGTTATCAGAATCAAAGCGGCCTGAAGGGGGGATACTGCCTTCCTTAATTCACTGTTACACACACACACACACCGTCTAAAGGTATCCCGCCACAAGTCATCAGCCTGCATCACGGTGATGGAATCTTCCGGACTGATGGGCCACAGCAGGAGGGATGTCATGTTAGCTGCAGACATGGAAGTCTGGCTGGGAGCTGCTGCTTGTAAATGACAGCCATTTTCTTACTGCACTCGGCAGGTCGTTGAAAATACTGCCGCTACGATGCATGGAGGGTGAAGTGGGAGTGCTAAGATCATTTCAGTAGCAACAAATTGTTTGTAATAATCTAAAATGTTAACTGGAACTGGGCTGGCCCTCTTCAATTTAAGGGCAGGCTATTCCACGCAGCAGTAGCGGTCAGACAAACGCAATAATGGTTTCACAAACACTGCCATTAGGCATGGCTGGATCAATTTTCATCAGTCACGATATACAGAGCCTAATTTAGCATGAAAGTAAACGCAAATATGCTGGAATGCACATTTAAATGCTGGAAAATACTGCACTCAGTCACAACAAATACATACATTATATATATATACACACACACACATACATATATAAATAAACGGTTAGTTCAGTGCCTGGATTCTGATTGGTTAGCAGCTGTGTTTTATTATTTTATTCACGATACAGCACGGCTATGACCGCTTTACCCAGCGGTTCTGTGTATCCCTGAGCAACGCCCTTAGCAACCACCGTTCAATCAATGATAGTCAATAATACAGAATAAAACTGTTCCGTGTATTATGCATTTTGGCAAAATTAAATGACTTATTTACTTAATGAAGTATGAGTGACCCCTGTTGGCGTTATGATGCATCTTTCATCTTTAATTTTGAGACCATGCCCTCCCCCATCTAATAAATGCTTAGATATTTTGCGTGTGTGGCGCACATCTATGTGAAAGAGTGCAGATTTCCCACGTGATGAGGGAATATTACTGTATCTAATAGCTTTCTGTTTCAGGTATGATTGTATATGCTCATATGTCCATCAGTTTACACTGTAATTATACTTATAATCTCCTGCTACGCCACATCTGTTTTTAAACTAAAGACGTCTTCTCATGCTGAGAGATAAGCTGATGTATTTGCGTGACAAAAATATCATATATGGTCAAAAAAAATGATGCAGCGGATGATAAGCTATTCTGTTTTTAATTCAGCTCCATTAGATGAGAGGTGCATTCAGAACATTCTCTTGCGTTTGTTGCTTTCAGGAACTATTTTTTTTAGTGGAAGGACTGCATTGTACGAACTTGCTTCAATTTCAATATTTTTAGTTAATTTTTTTTATTATGTGGTAAGCATTTTATAAAAGGGTCACACTTATAGGTAACACTTAAATACGACTTTTCTCTCAATAAATGTTTTATTTGTTGCTTATTCCTTTTAGTAAGGTATATAATTTATATAAATATAAATATATTTTATATAATATTATATAATATAATCTACATATTATATATATATATATATATATATATATATATATATATATATATATATATATATATATATATTTATTTATTCTGTAACAATTATTTTTAAATAAATAAAAATTTACCAAAAATAAATAATTAAATCATTCATTAAAAAAATAATAATAATAATAATTAAACTATGGTTAAGCAGCAAACTACAGATAACGGTCCACTATTAAGGAGATTAATTTCTTCATAATATAGTCTCTATATTCTAATGACATGAATGTTTTTAATCAATAAATTGATCTGCCTGCAAAAAGATCTAAAGGACCAAAACAATCAGCTGAAGTCAAGTATCTCTTTTCAAATCTTTGACTTTTCCAAGTGTCACACAGCGTAACTGGAGAGCTACTGTGGGCATATAAAACTCTCTGGCCTGAGCCACTGTTTTGAGCTTGATGGATTCAACAGGAGCGTGAATGACTAAGAGCCAAGAGCCGCAGAGCTTTATATTTTATACAGTCTCTCTTTGACTAATGCCTCCCACAGCGCAGTGTTACAGGAATCGCATGCTGTTTGTTTTCTACTGCTCTACAAAGCCAATGAACGGAGAGAGCCCGGGAAGGGAGGGGGTGGGGGTCGAGTGTCGTCTTGTGACTACGAGGTTTGGGTCGTGTGCAATGAAACAAAACACTCTTTATCACACACACACACACACACACAGAAGAAGAACAAAGAAGAGTAGATAGGTATAGGTATGAATGCATGCAGCACATTCCCAGAATATGACAGCATGTAGAAACACACACTAGTCGGTGGACAAGTCAATTTTACCGTGTGTGTGTGTTAGTCACACTAATTAGTCTGTGTTCCTCTGAAACACCTCAAGACTTACAGAGGGAGACAATAGTACGAATTTGACCTGAGATTTTTCTTTCCTTGAGAGAAAACTTCACACAGAGCGAGGAAATGCAGTTAAAGCTGTACACACACACACACAAAGAGCTATGCAAACACACAGCATCTTCCCTTTGTCCCTATCACTTCCTTTCCAAACACAACACAGCAGCTCTAATGTAAAGTACAGAAACTTGGGCTCCAAAAAGAGAACAAACTCCTCTGTTTATAAACGCAGCCTACACACTCCATCTACTGATGCTTCCTGATCCCGATCTTCTGGCATAAGAAACTTTAAACAGAGGGGCATGTTTCTTCAGCAAAGCAGTGGTAAATTGTCTCAGAAAAAAATCTTTTTAATTTGAAACCAGAAGTTTGATTATTCAATACCATGAAATTTGCAACGTACCTATTGCACCTATTCTTACTATTAAGTAGCATGAATATTCCAGGCATGCTGGATGATTATTATATGTGTGTTTGTGTGTGTGTATATATTTTAATGTACATGATAATATAATACAAACAAAAATAAAAACAACTTCCTTAAAAAAAAAAAAAAAAAAAAAAAACCTTCAGGAGTAAACATACTTTTGCAAATCCACCAACTACAAGTGTTCTTTGTTGCAGCCTGAGAACTTATAAATACAACGCTGTTTCCAAACACACCTGTGCATCCCAGAAACTGTGACGGCAAGCAAACGAGACTGAAACTGCTGTCCCAGGGCAAGCAAGCAGTCGAAACAAACAGCCAAGACATCACCTGAGCCGAGCAGGTGTGTCGCGTTTCAAACTGACAAAAGAAACAGCGTGCTTTATTCTCCCCGCAAGTCATCAGAGTTCATCTATTGAGAGTTTACAAAAAGATCAAGCAGGGAAAATACATGGACAGACAGTGACACAATTCATCTGAACAGACAGAAACACGACATGCTGCTTCAAGTTTGCCCACAGTCATGCTCATCCACCACCAACAAAACTACAAAATGTTTTCTAGAAGTAATTATCCGAGTATGAGAGGTCAAACTGTCTGACTGAGTTCAGTTGGGGTTTTTTCCTCCATCTAATCTCGCTAGTAATCTAAAGTCTACATGACTGTGCCACAGGCTACGGTGTAGAGTGATAATTACCAGAAAATGAAGCTTTATCTAAACAAATTGGCAGTTTTTGCCCAGGCAGAAGCCCATGAAGAGAGAACGTCAGCCAGCGGGGGGTTTTGGGCGGGTGTGCTGTGAGGTGATGTGGGGGGCATCAGGCGTCGCAGCCCAGGGTTTGAACAGATTTAATGGAGAGCCTGAAATCAAAGAGTCCACACATCTTCAAAAAGAGCCCTGCCCGCTTGTTCTCGCTGCTTTTCAAAGAATTCCTGCTTCACTTCTTACTTTGATTCACAGTCAAAATAATTGGCCAGTGTCTCTCGCTTTTCACCGCTGATGTGAAGGGCTTTAAGTTTCTGTGAGTTTTGACAGTTCAGCGCATGCACTGTAAAGCCTGTTGGTCTGACTGGAAGCAAACATCTGAATAAAGCCATGTGACTTAAAGCATATGCTGCATATTGCTGTTAAATATTCTGGGGCGAGTAAGATTCTAAATTATATATAAAATATTTTTCCCTCCAAGAAGAAAGGAAGGAAGGATACGCTAAAAACAACAACTTGTAATATGCCAAAGTGACAGTAAAAGCAAGTATAATGTCACAAAAAAAAGTATATTTCGAAAAAACTTGATTCTATTACGCAAAAAAAAAAAATGTGCTACCTTCACTACTGTAGACCTGCTTAAACATTACTACCTAAAACATTATTTACCCAATGACTAACGACACAATGTTGCTTTATCTACTCACTTACTGCCTCTGCACACAACACTGAACTCTCTGAGAGAGAGAGAGAGAGAGAGAGAGAGAGAGAGAGAGAGAGAGAGAGAGAGAGAGAGAGAGAGAGTTAGAGAGAATTGTGCCACTTGTTGCCACTGCTGCTGAAAAGAGGAGAAATTCGTGGCACTGCTGTGACACAACTTCCTGTGTTTAGTTTGGGAGGTGCTGAGAGGACGATCACTGTGATGGAAATAGCACGAAAAAGTTAAATGTATCGACCCTTTGCCACAATTAACCAGCCCAAAGAGTGTAAACGCTGATTTTGGATGCGAATGTTCCAATCCGGGCCTGTTTAATGTCATACGAAGCATGAAGAGGTTAGTCTATTCACAGAAGGGTGAAACATTCTCTGATCAGACTGCCAGTCGTTCTGTGTCTCACATCAGGTGACGGGACGGAGCAGGACGAGGGGAGACTGTAATGTAATTGGGCAGGACGGGCCGGTTCTGCTCCTGCAGTCCCGGTCGAGTTAGTGCTCCAGAAATCCCATCCTGCATGTGGCAGCGCTCCAGTCCACGGTCTCTTTGCTGCCGAGAGCGAACGCGGCCCACTCTAGCTGTCAGGAAAATTATGGATCCTGGCATCACCTTTAGAATACAAATCAGGGGAAAATCACAGAGCTGGCCGTGTGCTGCTTTTCAGAGGCGATGCCATGCAGGGTCAGTCTGAGGAACACTGTACCACCTGATGTTTCACACAGCAACTGCACAATCAGTGGTTTATGTGTTTAGAAATAAAAAAAAAGAATAAATATTGTGCTGTACAAAATAATATATTTAAAAAACTGCATGTGTCCATTAACGGATATTGATAGTTATGATGGAGATGATAGTAAAAGACAGAGAAAATCTTAAAGAGAGAAATGTATCTTTGAATTTTTTTTTATTGATACATTTTTATTATATATATAAATATATTTAATGTATAAACACAGCACATTTTTCTGAAATATATACTTTTGTGTGTGTGTGTATTTATATACACTTATTACACGGCTTCATAGAATACTCGATCCTGATTGGTCAGTCGCCACTTTCAAGGTTTGTTATTCCCAGATAACCGGTAAAACTAATAACACAGGCTCATCCGGGTAACTGCCTGCAGTCAGCTCTGTTCACACTTAGTGGAGACTGTGTTTGTTATAAATTATTAAAACTCAATTTAGACTCTAAAGTTTGCATTTGGTCCGGACCAAAGCAATTGAACTAGCGGACTTTCCTGGTTTGAATACGCCCAAATCTTCAAAAATAAAATCATATAAATTGCTCAGAAAAGAAAGAAAGAAAGAATACGAATAAATAGAATAAATACCTAAAAACACAAAATAAAGAAAAGAATTAAAATCTTAGAAATAATTGTGCTGTAAAATAGAATAAATAAAAAACAACAAATATATTCAAATTATTAATTCATGATGATTATGATGAAACACAGAGAAATCAAATGATATAAATTGCCCACAACATAAATACATACATAAAAAGATAAATAAAATGTAACGAATGCGATAAAATAGTCCATCTTTTGTTTGTTTGTTTGTTTTTTTGTTGATTCTGTGAGAATTATGTGAACTATTTTGTACCCATGTACATGGTCATAAACCCTGCAGCAATGGTGGACAGTGCTAGTTCCAGTCACTGTGGTGGAATCTTAAAGTTGAGTGCAAATATGCCAGCCGTGGCAATTCTGAGAGGCGATAACGACGGTATTCAAATGTAACACTCTAATTAATGCTTCACTAAGCGACAGCAGAGCGTTGCATAGCAACAGTAGAATCATCATGCTGGTGGAAAATGGAGGGGGTAAGACTGAGAGCGTTTGAGGGGCTCGGTCACGATGAATATACAGCCTAGAAACCAGAATGAGACGGGCCATTAGCTCCTCCACATCATATACTATTACTGCCTTCACGTGCATTCATATGTGACATTGAGAAGCTCTTTTGTGCTAAGGTCTCTGAAGAAGCATGCTTACGCCTGTCCTCAGAGACCAATTGACCGCTGACGAGTCTTGCTATACGATAGCTTGAGCCTCATTGCGGTACCTTTCTGTTCTTCTCTATCTTGCCATTTGACATTATAAAACTCATACTCTCTTATTATTACGAAGCACCCAGGAGCTATTTCATGAATGGTTTCTTGTTCTATCTTACAAAACCTGTAAAGATTCACATTTCACTCCAAATCAAAGGGGAAACATTTTGTGTAAAGAGTACATTTACTATAAAGAGCATGTAGCCTATCTACCTACGCGACTATTTTTGGATTTGTGACATTATTTTGTTATAATCATAATTTTCTCCATTATTTCTTATTACTATTTTTTATATATATGATGTGCCTTCACTTTTTTGCAATACTGAAGATTTATAATGATAATTCCCATCAGTGAAAAACTGTAATACAAATGACTATTTCATAAAAAAAGGAAATGCAAACAAACTAATAAACAAACACACACACACACACACAAATACATACACATTACAATCGTTTTTGTGTTACTGTAACAGGAAATATGGAAATGTGCTAAATTAGGAGAAATGTGTGTCACAATGCAAGGACATTTTGAATCCTGGGATTTTATGAAGGAAAGCAAGGAGAAGCTGTTCTGTGTGGTAAGCAGTTTTAGAGGTTAAAACATCTCTCTGGCTTCCTCGCAATCACACACCCAACAAAAAAATTATCCTGTTTCCTTGGAGTTTGATTTCAGGACGACGGGCAAAAAATAACCTGGTCAGGTGGTGCATTCGATATCTCATGAATAATCCAGAGACAGACAGAAATCAACAGACCTACGGGATAAAGGGACAAGAAATATCTTTATATCTATTTTAAGAAACACTGATGCTTAAATTATCATTGGAACTGTAACCAACATCCAGTATCTGCTCGGAATGGATGCTCAAAGATAACTAAAAACAACAAAAAAACTCCTCATTTGCAAAAACCAATGTAGAAATAGGATACGGTTTTTTAAAAAGTAGCCACCGCCAGAATTTTTTATGATTTTCACCTAAATGTGACGGCCTTCGGAATGTTTTCTGCTAAAAACATGTATTTGGCGGGAAAGCGTTGTAACCTAAATGATGAGCTATCTTTACATCGGAGGGGAAAGAGTCGATGTCAAATGCATTTACGTGCATATAGCTGCTAAAACATAGACATACGACTTACGTCTTATGAGGATTGTGGATATAATGAACCAACAGAAGCCAAGTGTCTTGAAGATAATGGACCAGACAGAACAAACAAGACTTAAATTTGAAAAATAGAAAAGCAAAAGAAAAAATAACTGAGCCAGAATGTCTCATGAGGATGATGCACCAAAGAGAATTGAAGAATGATGAGCAAAAACGGTTTTAGGGATTTTGATCCAAACACATTAACAAAATGACAGAAAACAAGCAAATAATTGTTAATATTTCTACAGTTCTGCTTCGAGGCTAGTAGCTATGCTACTACATGGAAGACACGGTACAACTGAAGAGCATGTCAAAGACGTGACCTCTATGGCTTGACTGGTCAAACTCTTTAAAGCATGAAAGCATATCACATGTTGCTTTTTGTACACTTAAGGAGGTACAAAATGAGGTTTCTTCCTGTCTTCTTTTCAGACAAGGTTTCTCCGTGTAATGGAAGAAAGTGATTTACTCTTATCTATGTGATGGATTACAGCACGGGGATTCTCAAACACTGATGCAAGACCAACTCAAATGGTTATTTTATGATTACCAAAGCATTAATAAAACGGACCAGGAAGACATCAGCTTATTAGGGCAAAAGCAGCTGGCAGGACATCAAAAAGCTCAGCCGGACTTCCTTCACGTCTTTCTGTGAGATCTCAGGGAGCAGCTGGCTCTTTGGAGGTTGGGGGTGAGTGCTGGATCGGACACACAACGGCCGGATTTCCTCCTCTGGTCAGGAGCCTGTGCGCTCGTTCATTTCCCTGATAAAGCTTCAGATTTAGATGCACAGATATGAAATTCTTCAATTACACATTTCTAACTGATTAAGCTAAACTGATTGGCTAAAAGACATTGCAGATGTAAAACATTTCCATCAAGTGTTTTGCTGTTCGCAAAAATTTGGGATAATGTTAAGAAGGTTCTTGCTTGATCAAAATACATTAAAGTTAGTAGTGTGAAATATTATTCATTTAAAATAAAGGTTTATTATTTTATGTTAAAATGTAATTTATTCCTCTGATAACAAAGCTGAATGTTCAGCATCATTACACCCGCCTTCAGTATCACATGATCCTTCACAGATTATTCTAATATACTGATTAGTTATTATTTTCAATATAGAAAACAGTCTCTTTAATGAATATAACATTCAAAAAAGCATTTATTTTAATATTTTACAAATATTCAATCTTAGTTATTAGTTAATATTTTATAATATTTAATTACACAGTATTATTATTTTTTATTAATCTGAATTATTCTAAACGTTTGTCCAGTAATGTACACTGAATCAAAACAGTGCCCTGGTTCTAGTTCAGTAACATTCTTATGGGCTCATTGTTTTGTCCACTTTCAGTCTATTGTGTTTTTCCCTCCAGCCATCCTTCCCACAATGCACGGTAAAAGGCTGAGGCCTTCGCTTGCATAAAAGCGAGCCCGAGGGCAGGTGTTTCAAGCAAAACCCCGCTCGGGCAGACGGCCACGGAAAGATTTAGGACGATCAGTCACCCAGCAATTAACAATACAGAGATACAGAGGAGAAACTAGTAAATGGACACACATCAGAATCAATGAATCATGCCGGCCAGACTGACCTAGATTCGGTTTCCAAGCAATCCTCCTCCTCCTTGTGCTACTTAGAACGGCCATCAATAACATCGGCGTGCCTCTTTAGTGCTAAACAATGAACGTTTGGCTCCGAGGAGCACCAGTGGGGGTTTGAAAGAAGACAGGCAGGAGATACCGCGTGAACTCAGACTGTTCATTTCGGTCTGGTAAAGCCGTCGAGATAATGCGTGAGATGCGTGCCGATGCAACGGGTCAAGAATGTGCTACGCTACGTAAACACAACAGAGGATAGAGTTACATCAAGATGAATGTTATTGTTAAGCGCTGGCAGAAAAATACAGTCAGGGCCAAATACACCATCAACATCATCACAGCTGAATGCGTGATTTATGAGTGTTCGTGCCATCTTGGTCACGTTTCGTAAATGAATAAGAAGAGTAAAACCTTAGGGGTGGAATGTAGTCAAGCTATGTTGAGGCCAATACAACCTGTTTTATTCTTTTAAACCATTCGTTTTCCAATAAGGCCATAAAAAGGGAATTTATAGTGTAGGGAAGTAGCAGTGGCATACTATTATTGGCTGGCTGTACAGTATAGAACCAAACAATAAAAAAAACACTAAACATCTGAACTGAAATGGCATAACATTTAAAATGTTGTGATTTGGCATTTTCTCCATAAAAAACAGGCACTTAATGTATAAACCTTATAAAACTGACACTAACACAAAAAATTTTCCACTTACAAATTTTCCATTTGCTGTTTATATATATATATATATATATATATATATATATATATATATATATATATGTATGTGTGTGTGTGTGTGTGTGTAGTGTATGTATGTGTATATATATATATATATATATATATATATATATATATATATATATATATATATATATATATATATATATATATATATACACACACACACATATACACACATTTTTATTTTTCATTTTTTTTATTTTAAATGTAGGCTACTAAATGTTTTATTCAACTGCTTCATTTGCACAGATTTGTGAAATGCATATTTCATAAAACATGACAAGTGCACATTTTTGATTTCCCGTAAAGCAAATGAATGAGGAAAAATACTTCCAGATTAAAACGTTCCAGATGTGTGGCCACTTTGCTCACAAAGTAATGTAAATCAAAGTGTCTTGCAGCAGTTGAACAGAATACGGAAATGTTGTACTAAATCAGAATTAGATCAGCAGACCATAAGTGATTCTCCAATCAGGATGCCAGATCGATGCTCCTGTCTACAGTCTCACACACAAGTCACAATCAAGCTGGAAGACATGATTAGTGTTTCCAGGGCGACGGGGCGAGCCACCACTTGTCCTCTTCATTTACCTCAGCAGGTTTTTTGGGAAAGGGCCGGCGGGTTCGGTTCATCTGGCTATCTGACCCCAGGTCGGGTATCAGGTGGCCACACGAAGACATCTGGAGTGTCTAAAACTGAGCCCAAAACCCAAAAGAGCTAAATCACAACAAAAGCCAGGAAAAAAAACGATAAAAAAAAAAAACCATGGAAAACATGACAATTCGTCAACTGTTTAAAAGGAAAACTGTTTCTGTACAAACAAAGAAATGGTGTGGTTTGAAATACACATTATAATTTAAATACTTTTAAAAATAAATTAATACTTTTATTCAGAATGAATGCATTACATTTTACACATTTTATTAGTTTTTACAAAAATATGAAGCAGCACAACATTGATAATAATAATAATAATAATAATAATAATAATAATAATAATAATAATAATAATAAGTGTTTCTTAAACATTCAGCTTGGATATGACAGGAACAAATGTTAATTAGAAATAAAACAAAAATGTTAATTAGTATTAATGTTTCAAAATGTTTCAGCCTGGGTGAGAATGACTTAATAGCAATAATAATAATAATAATAATAATAATAATAATAATAATAATAATAATAATAATAATAATAATAATAAAGTCATTGCATTAATATTGCTTTAAAATCTTGTCCTGGATTAAAGATACTGAATGGATTTTGTTTATGGTTTGGCATTATATTGTAATGTAAAAATAAAGCTGTATAATACTCAGAGGATGACATTCATTTTAATTTTTATTATATCTCTCATGCAGAAAAACACACACAACTGAATTAAGTATTACTGGTAGATGGAAGAAATCACTACGGGGGAAAATCAATACAGAAAAACAGCGCTGGTTATAACTAAAAACCTAAAAATAAAACAAATCTGATAAGCAGCTTTAAATTCACAAGTCAATGAATAGTAATTTTGTACAGTAATTTATCTTAAATAGAATCAGCATAGCATGAAGGATTTGCCCTATGGTGTGAAACCGAATATTATTTAATGTCACACTATATTACTATTCATACAATGTAGCCAAGTATCCGAAATCACTGGATCTTTTAAACTGACTCTTTATCAGAGCTGATAAACCTGGAGCCCAGAAAAAACGTATAATTTCCTAAATAAGCTGATCTTTTGACACCCTGTTCTTTCCTGCACGAGCAAAATCTGCCCATTTACAATATACAACATAAGGCAAACCACACACACACACACACACACATATATATGTATATAAATAAATAATACATAAGGCTACTAAACATACAGTATATTTTAATATGTCTGAATATTTCTTCACGTGTGAACCGAGAACATGTCCAAGATAGCGTACGTAAATTAATATATATAGACCTGTCATGTCAAAAACCATTTGTATTCATCACGCACTCACCCTTACAGTGCAGAAATACTGTTCAAATGATCTTCTTGTGTTTTGCATCTATTTACTGCCCAGAGAGAGCGGCCCATTATGATTGAAACATTTTTTAGAGACTGATGCAATAACACAAATCCATGTCAAAGTGACAGGGGTGTGGGCTTAATGAATATATATGAGCTCTTTTATGGCCTGAACGTGTGTAATCCCAGGGTTAAACAAATTCCCCCTGTGGCCGCACACTCCCATGAGGCCTCTTGGTGGCATGAACTGTCAATCAATCAGACTAGACAACAAATCCCCTGTGGCGCTGACTGACTTTTACACACACACACACACACACACACACACAGGAGCTGGACACACAGGAGGCGTCTTAAATGACCAGCCAATGGCTGTGAAACTGAGGTGAAAGTGCTGTAAACCTGTAAACGTTTATATGTTTATACTGTGTGTGTGAAAGTGTTGTATATCGGACAATGAAGATAAATAGATAATGATGTATTTATTGTCAGAGAGGCAAGGCAGATAACAAAATGTGCTTGAGTTCTACAAAAACAAGCTGCAGAGAAAACGAGAACATTAGACCAAACTAAAGCTATTCGGATAAATAAAGCCTGGGATTGGAAACCGAGTTTCACCTCTCATTGTTTATGAACTGCCGCAGCATTATGGGAAACTAAATGTCCACATCACTGTTGCTATGAACACTGGAACGATTCCTCTGAAAACAACTACATTACACGCATGCAATGAGTCCAGTGCATCTGTGCAGAGAAAACCAACACTGAACCCCGAACCTTCTGACCTGGCCAGTAATTTGCTTTTCAAATTAAGATTACAAGAACTTTTACATAAAACCTCAGAAATATTGATAGGATTTCTGAATCATTGAATATCAAGAGGGGTTCTCACTTTGACCTGAACTAACCTAGCCTTTTTTTAAATGATAAGAATTTAATATTTTTAAAAAGCAATAGAAAAATTTCATTCAATAGTAAATAAAAAAATATATAAATAAAATTAAAAACTAGTATACACTGTCATGGCAATAAAATGGTTTTTATTTGGCATAAATAAATAAAATAAATAAATACTATACAACATTTAGTTCTTTTTGACATTAAGCCTCACACAGAAAAGAAAAACGCAGTATTTTTTCATTCAGTAACTAAATGGATTAAAATCATTATTTGCATTTTTTATGTATTTTCAAAAGTTATGGATTTTATCACGTCATCGACTTGCTGACTTCATGGAAATGTTTCTGTAAGTCGCTGTATTTGAAGATAAAAATAACTAAATAACATACATCATAAATGCAATGCAGAACTTGGTTCCAGGCATCAAGAGACATGTTAGTGGACATCAAAGCTGCAATAATCTTACCCAAGTTATTTAAAGATCTACTATGAATTTAAGTACGGAAGAGCTTAAAATATCTGTAAAGCCACTGGTCAAACCTACAGCAAGGGGCTCGCGGATCAAAGCTGTATAATATGCCTCTTTCCTTTCTGCATAAAATGTCCTCGCTTTATTAAAAAGGTGTTATCCATCTTGCTTAAGGGAAAAACGTAGCTTAAAGTTAACACAAAAAATCAAATGACTTCAAAGGAAAAAGAATATTTATCTTTATAATTCTTCATCAAAATATAATAATTCGCTCAGCTCCACGAACAACTTGTTATTTAAGGCCCCTCAACCATTTACAGTACAGACCAGCTATCAAAATGAACAAAAGCAAGTCCTGCCAATATCCCGTTTCACTCAAAAATACATTAAGTTAACCCAGCTTTGTAACGTAGACTAATAGTGCATCACTTCAACGGCTTTCCTTTTTTTACTGGGAAAGAACATAACGCTGTGGGAGCTCAGGCAGGCCCACAGAGCTTATACTAAACGTTTTACTCACAATATGAAAAACAGGCTCATTAGCCCGGTTAAAGGTCAACCGAAGCAGCGAGACACACCATACGCATGTTATGAGGTGTCTAACCATTCCCTCATTAAGGCAAAACTTATGTTTCAAAGAAACAGGAATAACGGCAGCTGCGACAGATCCCGCGCCCACGGTCACCATGGCGATGGCTGCCGGGGCTCCACGCACAGAGAAACGCAGACGTGTGAGACAGACGCGTAATTAACAGCAAAAAAAACAGCGTCTTTTAAAAAATACCGCAAGCCTCTGATGTGTTGTAAGTGCTACCTTGAAGTATTTTTAATAATTTGGGGGATTAGGGAGTAACTAATTCATCAAAAAGTCAATTGAAAACTTTATTGTTTCTGAACAAGATATAAAACGGTCCCCTTAGGTGAAGCGGAAACAATTTGAAGGCCATTTTCAATCTAAACGCACTACAGAATCTTTCATGTCAGCGTTTGGGGGGCGTTTTATTGGAGGTCACTCTTCAGAAATGAGTCCGACAAGTAGCTATTAGCAGACAATTAGCGACATATTAAAAGCGATTAAAATATCACTTTAATCAGAAATATGCACCCTGAACAAAAACAGGAACAGCAAGAGGAAAAAGTTAGAGAAAAACACTGACTTGTGGCCCCTATTTGTGAGATCCTGCCAAATCCGTTCTGCTAAATGTGTGTTTAACCTGTGTGAGCATGTTTTAAGGTTTGCTCTGCTTTATTTCGGAGCGGAAACTGTCCCCAGAAGTAATCCAAATCTGACAAAACCGCTGGGATATCCTGAACTAAAAAAAAAAAAAACGTAACCTAAACGACTCACAAATAGAAATGCATTTAGTATTTCTAAAAATGTACAAAGTTCTCTTAAAGGCACAGATTATGTGCTAATATAATAATATAATGAAGTGTCGTATATGGCAATATCTTAAACCCTTGTGCTTGCGGGAACATTTGTGGTCCCCATGAAGAAACAAGCTTAAGAAGAATAAAAAGCTTATACAGAATTAAAATTTTTGAAAACCTAAAAATGCAGAAAATGTTTTGGTGTAGAGCAATAGAAAATATTTTTTTACAGTATAAAAACCATTGTGCCTATGGAATGAACCCATGAAACATGTAAACCTAATGTGTGTGTGTGTGTGTGTGTGTGTGTGTGTGTGTGAGTGAGTGTGTGTGTGAGAGAGAGTGAGAGTGAGTGTGAGTGAGTGAGAGAGTGTGTGTGTGTGTGTGTGTGTGTGTGTGTGTGTGTGTGAGTGAGTGTGTGAGAGAGAGAGAGAGAGAGAGAGAGAGAGAGAGAGAGAGAGAGAGAGAGAGAGAGAGAGAGTGTGTGTGTGTGTGTGTGTGTGTGTGAGAGTGAGAGAGTGTGAGAGTGAGAGAGAGAGAGAGAGAGAGAGAGAGAGAGAGAGAGAGAGAGAGAGAGAGAGAGTGAGAGAGAGAGAGAGAGAGAGAGAGTGTGTGTGTGAGTGTGAGAGAGAGAGAGAGAGAGAGAGAGAGAGAGAGAGAGAGAGAGAGAGAGAGAGAGAAATAAATGGGGCCTAGATGTTACATAAATCTTACTAAACTATCCCTGTAATGATAATTGCAGATGCGTGAATACACTGAAAGTCCCATTATGGTTTAAAGTTCAGGTCAAGGTCAAAGGTCAGATTGCGGTGCTAACTTAAGAGCGGCCATTCTTTGAAAACAGCTGAGAAACACTTAAACTGACCTTCCACAAAAGTGTAAGATAATCAGAAATGTTTTTTTTTTTTTAAATCGAATGAATCACCAGACAATAGAAAAAGAAAGACAAAAACAAAAACCAAACAACACTAAACAAAAACATAAAACGGTATAAAACAAGTAAACAAACAAAATGAAACCAAACAAAATAAAGCAAAAAATAAATAAATGAATGGCACCAAACAAATAGCAAAACGCTTTCAGATGTTATATGCATCTGGCTGGGAGACGCTTCAGGGAGTTTTTAATTGAAACACGCAACACCAGCGAGCCTTAAAATCTACCTTCCTGTAACTAAAATCAAAAGTTTTGAATTCCTCCCGAGGAACGTGATTTTGCTGATAAATCGCTAAACCGTGCTGATTCGTGTGGTTATCATACGGTGCCTCACGCTGTTAAGCCATTAGCCTGAACATCATCTATGTTGTTAGCCAGGTCTGACACTGTCACTCAGATGTCCTCCGCGTGCCCTGGGTACGCCTGGCACTCGTGGTATTTTAGGAAAGGTAATATAACCCATGCAGCGGGTGTGTGGGGTCCCTGTGGTGCAACACACACACACACACACACACACACACACACACACACACAGCTTCGTCAGCCAGCCTGCCACAGCAAGACGGCAGGCTCTGAAAGAGGACAGAGCGTGTGCTGAGTTTAACGTTACAGGCGCAGTCACCTGACCAAGGGCAGATGACGGACAAGAGGAGACTAACTGAATGTCAGGATTACAGCCGCAATCATTCATTCCCACAGCCATTTTAAATGAAACCGCAACGGTCCAGTACACATAAATTATCAAGAACAAGACTCGCAGAAGACTCGTCCGATTCAACCATTCAACGCTAAGAACGTAAACACGTACTTTAAAGTCCTCCAAAAACCCAATTCCATCAAAAGCTTTGATTGTGTGTACGTGGTGAAATTCGTGCCTTTGTACGTTTTAATCGTCGGTTTTTCCCAGCACTAGCAGGACCACGCAGTGGAGACGTTACAGAAGATGGCAACGAGGGAATCAGAAAGGCAGTGGATTGTGACTAAGACCCCTGCGGTGACAGCACCCACTCAGAACTCCTCCGTGGAGATGACGAGGGTCCAAACAAATCTGCCTCAACATAAACAACATGGCTGAATGTTTATGCTTTACAGACAATAATCATGAGAGCATACTTCTTTCCCTTCTGTGCCAGTGTGTAGCAAGCATGGCTGTTTCTAACACGCTGCCAAGGAGATATACATACACCGCCGTTCAAATGTTTTTGGTCGGTAAGGCTTTTCTTTTTGGAAATTGATACTTTTATTTAGCAAGAATGCATTACGTTGACCATGAAGACATATAGTTATACAAGCAAAACTAACACAAACAATTAGAAAAATGAAGATTCAATTTAAAATAAATCCTGTTCTTCCAAACTTTCTATTTGTTCCATATGTTTTACGTTTACACAAAAATATTAAGCAACTATTTTCGACACTGATAACAATGGGATTCTTTTCTATGAGCAGCAAATCAGCATAATAGAACGATTTCCGAAGTCTGAAGCAATGACTGTTGAAAACTTTATAGTGCTGTAGTACTTGAGACCGTCTTAAAACCATTTTTTGAAGGTCTTGGTCTTCTCTTAAATATTATTACAAAAGTTTTTATTATTTAAATTTTAATAAAATTATGCAGTATTGTCTTTTTGATCAAATAAATGCTGTTTTGGTGAGCAAAAGAAACATTTCAAAATACTAAAAAAAAACTAAAAACATTGCACTGCCTTGGGTCTTGGTCTTGGTCTTGTCTTGTCTCAGGTTAGATGGTTTTGACTACAACACGATTACATATTAAATAAATAAAATTAAATAAAATATATTTCAAAATTTAAAACTATCAAACGATAGATTTTTAATAACCTTTAACAATTTTTATTTGTTACTTATTTTCAATCAAATAAATGCAGCTTTGATAAGTATGAAAGATTTCTTTAAAAAATGTAAAAATTGTTTTTACGGTAGTGTATGAACATTCAAAAATATATATGTATTCTATATTTTAGACATTTCTTTAACATTACTTGCCAAATGATGACATATATCACAACAACAACAATCATTATTAACTTGTTATAGTTTCTGTCGTCTACCTCATAAACTGTTTTACTAAAAGTGAACACCACAAATCCTTGAAACTGTGTAAGTCTTTCAGTCAGACTGGAACAGGTTCACGTTTTTGTGCATAAAAGCATCAGCTGCTCTGTGAACAGTCCGTGGGTGAGCCATCTGAGAATGAGATTACAGTACTGCTGGAAATAAAGATACCCAGATACTGGCATCTCTTTATTACACTGAAAGGGCCCTAGTCTTTCAAACAAATGAGACCATGCTATAGAGTAGAATAAAACATCGGACCATACCAATAGAGAAACGAAGGGTTTCTGTTGATCAAAGGCCTTCCTTGTCCAGCAGCTGTCGCAACCATGTCAAATAACCCGACTAATCAACACTCCAACGCCTGAGTGCTTCTGGGTAAACAGATGGAGGCCTCAACTCTCTGTATCTAATCGACCATCACTGATAAAGCAGCGGCTGAATCCAAGAATGACAAATAGAAGAAATATTTCTAAAAATCAACAGCAATCTTATTACTGTTGTGAGAGTTTCCCCCTTTTCAAAAAGCAATAGTGTGAGATTTTTAGGTCTTGCATCTTAACGAAAGCACCATTATGCAAAAAGGTGAAATTTATTACTGCTCTCTGCTCATCTTCGCAGTCGCATAAAAACGTGATTGGTTAAATTTGTCCTCTTTAACACTGATCAAATTTCCGCAGTGTGCATTATGCAAACCTCATATACTTTTACACATAAAACTCTAAACAACATAATAGTTGTAAAATATAGCACTTGCTAAAATAAATACACAATATGCCAAAGTCATGTAATTTTGGACGCTTTTATACTTTTGTAGAACATGCAGCACACTAATATATATTTTGAGCACAGCCAGACATTTGGCCTCGATATGTTGCCTGAGGAAAAGAGCCCATCCAAAAAATACAGCCCTAAATCATCACTGAAGCAAAAAAACAAAATATAGTTCATTTTTATTAATGCAATAACACACTGGCTCATCTTAAAAATAAAAATAAATCAGTGGCAACAGACAGCTGAAACAGATGTCCTGCCTTAAAAAGTCTTTGAGATCGGTTCGCAGGTGTCGCTCGTCTTGCATGAGAAGCAACATGAGGTATTCTAAAAAGAGACATCTCAAAGGGTCCATGCTGCTTGTTTCAACACTGAACACATGGCACAGATATCCGCATCTACAACTCGTCAGGAGCGGACACAACTTCAGCCACTCAATATTTAAATGTTGGCCGATGTTGAAATCGAGAAAAGCGTTCCAACTGATGTCCTTTTTGGATGTCTCTTAAGCACGATTTGTAAGTTCCAAACTTAATCAGTAATATTTTTCTTTTTTTTTTAAAACAGCATCTGTTTCTAGCTGTACGCTTTTAATTTGTCAGATTGTATGCTGATACTGAGTAATACAAAACAATTACAAATCAGTGAATCAAACAGAACAAATATATTATATCTCTAGATAGATAGATAGATAGATAACGAATGATATAACGAACAAGCTCTTGATGTGTTCTTGAAATATAGCTGGACATTTCATGGCAGTTTTGATGGGACTCGCCCAGAAAGTCTAAGAGTGACATTGTGGTCCCAGTGCTGGGACTGTGGGACACAAATTGCTCATTTGGGATTTTACAACATTAAAGAGCCCTTGAACTGTGTCCTTTGCTCTGAGGAGACACCCTGCAGCTCGAACCGAGAACAATTAATCACCCCTAAATACAGAACAAGCAAGTGTGGACTATTTGATGTCCAGAGAAATGCTGTTCGTGCTAAGACTGCTGGCCGAGTCTGTTTCTTACCACCCCTAAAACAACCCACACTAGCTCAGGCTTTGAACTCTGCTGCAACCTCAGCTGCCCACAAATAGCAAATAAGATTTAATAAAATATGACTCGGTGGATATTGAACACAGAGTCCACTGCATCCCTGCTCCCATTCCACACTTTGAGGAGAGGTTTTGTTGTTTTCCCTTCCTTTTATTGCTACTTTCATCCTCTCTGCCTCCTTTAGTTTTAGAAACAACAATCTTCCCTTAACAGCTATGTCTAGGAAAAAAGCTAAGAGAATATAGAATAAACTTGACTGGTTCCTAATAACTCTCCCAACTCTCTACCCATCCTGTTTTGGAGCAGATCAAAGGTAATAATCCCCATAATCCTCTGGTGTGCCCTTGCTGTTGTTATGGTCATTATAGGCTGCCGCATTGTTGCTAAGCTATCACGATTGTTCAGAGGAAAGCTACACTGGCTCAGTTTCACAGTGTAATGGCTATTTCACGGATGGACAGCCACTAGGATAATTAGATGGGCCCAGAGCGGACAGAGTAACAACGTGCTTCTCGGACAGAGAACAAGGCCTCGTTTTTGCAAACTAAGGGGTCAGGGAAGGTACAAAACACTCTTTGTCAAGGAAGTATAACAACTTTGTGTGTTACTTCCAAAGTTGGAGTGATGCAAAGAGAAGCGACATACCGAGTGAAGACACTAGTCAAATAAAATAAGAAACTAGGTGTTTTGCATTGCAGTAGGCTCATTTTAAAACGCCAATCTTCAAAAAGTGCAAAAATCTAGTTAATCTCTTTTGCCCCAATTCAGATCATGGTAAGAAGCAGAGTTATGGCAAAAGCTGCCTATGAGAGTTCTCGTCCACACAAGTAAAAAAAAAATAAATAAATAAATAAAATCGAACCCACAGCTACGTATAGTAGGTTGGCAAAGGCATACGCTGTTTAATTGTTACAGAACCATACGAGGATTGTAAAACTGTGACACATATGCAATTATGATAGCTGCTTTTGTCTTTGCCAGAGTTGCTGTCAGAGGAGCTGTTACTATTTGTTGGCTGCATGCAGAACAAATTCTTTGGATGGAGGAGAATGTAAATTTAAATGGCTTCTGCAGATTACAACTGTGTTTTGGTTAAATGATGAGGAGGCAACCATACAGAGCCAAGGTAAAGTTTTTCCACTTGTTTTTTTTTTTTAATGAATACCTTCTGCAGGTCGAAACGTTGATATAACAGTTTATCTGAGGCTATCGGCTTTGCCTGGTGCATAAAGGTTGTCAGATGGGACTTTTAGCGTGCAACCATCCTAACCAGGTTTGACTCAATAAAGCAAAAAGCAATAAAAATGATGACACTTGAGATTTTGTTGGAAGCAGCAGCAGCAGGTGTGACAAGTGGTGGGACATTTTGCTGTATCATGATCACAATGAAATTTTGCTTCAAACGTTAACTGTATGTTAAACATCATCAGTACTTCCAATGCGGATTTGTCAAGTTTGACAGCTTGACATTTTATGTGGTTGACTGTAAACTTTACCAGAAATACTGTATCCTTTACAAGAAATTGTTATATGCAATGACACCATGGAAGCGATCGGTTAAACTAGGGCTGCATGATTATGACAAAAACCATAATTGCTGGTTATTTTTCTTGAGATTGTAATTGCGATTATTAATTACAATCATCACAATTTACACTGAATGTTATTTACGCTATTGTTTGAAGCAACTTCATGCCATATTTTTACATGAACATAAACGAGCTGAAAACACGTGTGAAAACTTTTTATTGCTTTTCTACAGCATTAAGCCTCAAATGTGAATTATTCATCCGATTGGTTTATTCTTTAAATTAAAAAGCAAAACTATGAACGGTATTATAATATTATATATTACATATCATTATAATATTATGATGTGTTTTTTCATAGACAGAAAAAACACCATAAGCATGCAGAATAACATAAGTGGACTCTGAACGATTAATTGCCACTTTGAGTGATTGCATAATTGAGGCATCTGTAACTGTAATTGTGATTAGAAGGCACATGCATTGTCCAGCCCTATCCAATCTACAAGATTTCACTGAAGAATAACAGTGGGATTTATTCTCGATTTCTAAATGTTCATCCTGTTTTTCCCCAATAAAGATAGAGAGAGTCAACTCACCATTAGAGGGGGGTACGGGGCCTCACGGCAAACCGGTCACAGCTATAGGGGCAGAGATGGAATCGTTCTCCTTTGGGCAGAGGCCCAAGTCCCATCTCCTTAAGATTTAAACCTCAGCGGCTCTGTATAAGAGGCAGAAAACAAAAGCAGCACATGAGAAGCATGATAACAAAAACAGCGGCCATCATTTTCCAGACCCTATCGCGAGCCAAACAATCTAGCATCTTGCCCGAGAGCCTATCTATAGCAAAACAAATCCCACCGGCACCTTCAGCGGTATGTTGCCGGAGGCTCCTAAGAAGGAGGGGTGTCTATGCGCAACCTTCAATACTGTAGCACTAAAAAAAACATGGAACACTACACATGTGATTTAATTAACATGTAGCGTGCGCATTTACACGTCTGCACACACGGGAGACGAGTTTGTCTCTAGAGATGAGATGATGAAGTGTGAGGGGGAGAGAGAGAGGTGGAATATGAGAGTAGAACAGCTGCCAACTTCTTGACAGAAAAACACCACAAAGCAAACAGAGCATCAATTATCTGATGGCACAGTTAGCCGTGTTTGCTAGGCCAAAAAGCACTATTAGCATTACCTACATAGGTTTATTAGCAAAAAGACCTTTTCCTACAATTTTGCTAAGCTCCGAAAACTACCTATACGTACATTTATTTTAACACAAATTAGGATTACGGGGGCAATTTTTTTAATTAACTAAGACTTCTGCTGCATTCACACCATATTGTAATTAGCTACTGTAATAAAAAATAACTGTGCATTATGAAATGTGACATTGTGCCTGGAGCTGTTTGCGTCTTTGGGTACACATTTGGTTGGTATCATTAACTATGGGAAAAATATGATATGGCGCGAACAAACCTCTTGCACAATAAAATCCCAGCGGCTTCGACTTTTATCACAGTGCATGATTGGTAAAATAATACATTTGTATCTGTTTGGCCTTTGGCCTTTAAAATCATGCACTTGCTCTGTATCCCACCTGGTGCAGGACTAAACTTGTGAAGTGTGAGGTTCTTGGATACCATCCCATGAAAGACAAAAAAAAACAAGTGTGTTATTTTGAGAGCACATGTAATTTTATCTCATGTTTGCTTATGTCAACATTAGGTTAGGTTTAGGGTAGCCTAAACTTTTCATTTTTGCGATATTTGTTTGGATACATAAAACAAGGTCACTTTATAATGTCAGTCCAGTGTTTGACAAAATACTTCAGTAAGATTATGTGGCTTCTTGTACAAAAAAAGGCATGCAACATATTTCATAGTATTCACACTGTATACACACTGCATTATTATATACTTAATAGAAAATTATAATAAAAACCCAGATAAACCATATATCGTCATAGTCGTGTTTATTAGTCACGTTGAAAGCTATGAATCGATTAAATCAATTAAATCTTCCACAAGTTTCCATGTGAGAGTACCTCGGATGGAGAGTTACTACTGATCACAGAACAGGATTCAGCTTTTGTCTCATTCCAAGTGCGATATTAACGATTTATCACCCAGCCCTATCCCACATAAAGTGTAAACCGTCTTTGTGGCGCCATTAAAACCTAGCTGTTTGTTTGCGCTTCAGTCAAAAACACAAACATACTGTAGCCCCATAGGCGGGGCTAACTCCTTGATCGACCAATGGCAGATGGGGGGAGTGTTCGTGAAACCTGTGTGCACACAATCCCGTCTGTATGCCTTTTTGATAATGTCGGTGGTGCAGTAAAACTTCAGCTTTAAGTATTTTTGCAGCATTTTACAGTTTCAGTTACTTTGCTTTTTTACAAACGCGCCTTCCAGACGGCTGTCGGAGGCTCTGGAGAGCAGTGGGCAAACAAACTTCTCATCTTTCTGTGCTGATATACGGCCCTGTTGTGTATATTGTGTGGGTGATACCTGAACCCCTTACAGCACAGAGAAGGGACACAGATACTGCAAACCATAGCCAAAACACGAGGCCGACAGATGAGCTGCGCCTTACGTTACCTGCAGACAGCGTGTGGGGGACATCTGCCAATGTCATCAGCACCTTCGCTGAAGAGATAAAGCTTCTTTTGCTTCCCAAAAAAAGAGATCTGGAGTCTATATATGACAAAAAGGTGATTCAACACATGCAGATTTTAAAGTGGGTGTGAAATTTGAGTGGGTGAACCGAAAGTATTGTTCAGTGTAGCCAGATGCTGACTGAATATCAAGAAAGAAAGTGAGACAAAAACAATGTATCGTGTTTTTCCAGTAGTGACAATGAAAAATAAAAAAAAATCTGAAAAAATTATGTTTGAGGAATGACAGTGCACTTTATGTTTCGGAACAAAATGTCAAAGTCTATTCAAGTAATGGGACTTTAATTTACTCAGAAGCACCATTCTAAAAGCCCACAGGGAACACATGGTGAATTAGCCTTCTGGGTTAGCCTACGAATTAACATCATGACTGAACAGCTCTATTCCGTTTGCTCACATTTGTGGTTCAGAAACTACACACTTCACCTGAAATGCTTGGAAACGTTTTTGACTTTTAAACGTTTAATGTTCTTTATCATTTTAAACCGCTCTGTGTGTGTATTAATTGTATCCAAAATAATATTTTTTTGTTTACATAATCTACAGTACGCATGTGCACTGTGTAAATTTTATGTATATATAAAGATACATGAATACAGTTTAAATTTGGAAAATATTTGCATGCATATATATGCACACACACATATACATATATTATACTACAAGTACCTAATTATAATTAATATGTAAACATAATTTTTTTCTTAAATGTATATGTACATTAATATGTGTGTATTCATGAATAAAAATATACACATACACATTATTTTAGAAGCAATTAATGACAATTAATCATTGGACAAAATTATAAATATGCATATTTCACATTTATAGCAAGATATACTTATGCAGATATAAGCAAATCTATAAAGTAGATTGAGATTTTAGAGAAGTGAATCATGGAAGTGATTTCACAAGTAGCACGATTTTTTAATTGCAACCCTCATATTGCTAGTGATTTTATTACAGAATCACGGATTAAGTTACCGTTAAAAGCAGTTCCTCAAAAGAGAAAACAATGGGATTTTAGATCTGAAACCCAGCTGATGCTCTCTACATGCAGCTCAGGAACAAACAATATAAATATACAATTACGCGCAAATGCTGATGCTGTGACAAAGAGGGGACAGAGAGACTCGCATGCTCTCTCTCACCCACAGTAATTTTCCATATAAACATATGCGTATTCTTGTAAACATAAAAACAAATGGCATGCTTAAAGCATAGAACATACATTTCACGCCCACACAAACAGACACGTCAAATTGCTTCAGTGAGACGCGACGCATTCTGAGCAACACGGAGCAGGATGTACAGTAATTGGTGAGGTGGGGAGGTGCAGCTAAGCATCAGCATTAAGCGCACTGACCTTTCTAAGGTCCTGTGCAAGAGTTTGTAGCTAGGAGTAAAGAGTTTATGCAGGTCATTGAACACCTATACATTCATACAATTTTGAAGCGTGGCCCAGTGGCCCAGAGACGGTGATGCAGGTCTGAGCCTGGTTCACGATCAAACCAAAGTGCTTCCACTCATAAAATTGGCCAAAAATAAAATGTAATAACAAAAAAAGCATAATAAATCAAATAAATTAAGAATGAATGAATGAAATGTACAGATGTGAGCCTGGACCACAAAACAAGTGAAAAGTGTCAGTTTTTTAAATTGAGACTAATATATTATCTGAAAGCTGAATAAATTTGCATGTGGTTGGTATGGTATGGTTTGTTAGGATATGACAATATTTGGCCAAGATAAAACTGGACATGAAAAATCTAAATACTGAGAATAATGACATTTAAATTTCAATAACAAATATCAAAAATACAAAATACAAATATACAAAAATATAAATATGAATATATACTATATTAAATATATACTAAATATAAATATACACAGAAAATAAGCAATTACAATGAAAAATAAACTAAATAATAATAATAATAATAATAATAAAACTAAAATAAATTAAAAATAAATAAAAAATGTAAATGAAAATAAGGTAAAACCACAAGCCGATCAAAAAACAACAGGTGAGTAAATGAGCCACAAATTCCAGACAAAACATAACAAAACTGCTACCTAAGGTGTTGTCACATATCCCTGTTCATCAAGGCAGGTCGATTTTTTTTGTGTGTATTTCCTTCAGAATGAAAATGAGATAGTTAACTGAGCTATCTGCTGTGAGCCCTCACTGCTGATCTGATTATAAAAATGCTCTGATGCCTAAATTTCTGTTATAAGGCATATATATGTATAACATGAGGATCACCATGGTAACAAGTCAGACATACAATCAGCAAGCAAATGAGAGCATATGTCCAGTGTGCACGATTAATCAAGGCATTTCACAGTACCTGTTATCACTTCCCTTTTTTAATATATATATATATATATATATATATATATATATATATATATATATATATATATATATAAATAGAAAATTACACTTCCTTTCCTCTTTTTTCAGTGCCTGATAAAGATAGGAGGGCTTGCAGATTGGCTGCCAGATTGATCTCACTTTCTTTAACTGACACAGAAATAATCTAATCTAAGTGTGATTGCTATAGCAGTGATCGGCATCAGGGCTCCAGTGACATTTAAGTTAGCCTGTCATCAGATAGCATCAAAGCCAGGCTGTGCTGTAGTTATCTATGTAGGGGATACAAATCAAGGCTTCAGACAGCAGGTATCTAACATCTCTCATTTCAGCAGCATTACTGAAACAACATCTGGTGTATCTGACTATCCCTCTAGTCAAACAGCGAGGAGTGGGTGGACCGAGGGATAGAGAGATTGTTCACTTTGTCTAAGGGCAGCCCTTGACTCCTACACAGGCGACGTAATGGACCTCGGCACGTAGGCAGAAAGAATGTGAAATCTGTCACACATGTAAATTCACTCAGAGAGATGTTAGGAACAAAACTGCCATTATGTGAAGAGACGACACACAGACTGACTTAACTAGATTTGGGCGGTGAGAAGAACAGATATTTCAGTGACACATGAAGAAAACAGCGGGAGAGAGAAAGAGACGGATGAAAGTTGACTTTTGTTTAATCTTCAATATAGTATTCCTGGATGTTAGTTTTTAACAATGAAATGGTTATACAATTAATACTGTGTAGGTAAGATGCACATATTTACATAATTATATATAACTATACACTATAATTATATATATACATATGTGTATATCTATCTATCTATCTATCTATCTATCTATATATATATATATAATATAATTGTGACTATATAAAAATAATAATACAATAGGTGCCATCTATCGATCTATAGTTTTTATTAAACGAACAAATGTATAAAATCGATAAGGAGTATGATTTTAAAAATGAAGCTTATTATATACACACATACATATACACATATATACACACACAAGTATATATATTACACACACACACATTTATTTTCATTTATTTTCACACACACAGAGACACATACATAATTCATGTAATTTATGTGTGTATTCAGGCAGTACATTATGCAAAACAATCATGGCACTTTCAAATTTATACTCTTTAAATTAAACTGAAATTGAATTGAGAAAAAGCAAATAGAAAAACTGATTACATTATGGGATATCTAAAGGCATCTACAACAGCCTCATAATGTGTGACCCTATCCACAATCCAACACAAGACATTCGGACAAACACACTGAGTCCGTCACATACACACTATCTCCAGCAAAGTTCTTACATCTGCAACATATCAAACAGAGAGGAACTCAAACTGGATTATATCGCTTGGCTATCTGATATAATATACTAATATCAATTATTTTTTAATGTTATAGCAGGGAGATAACAGAGGTGTTCCTTCGTCTTCGAAGTTCTGCCGTTTTTTAGCAGGACTGCTTCCTTTCACACTGTGGGCTTTGTCCAAAGTCCCTGTTGAAGTGAGGCAAAAAATGAGGTGTAATGGAATGCAACAATGAGGATAATGAGAGCCAGCAAGCCACAGCTCTCAAAGACGGCCTTATGTCCAGCCATGAATAGGTCCCATCCAAGGCGCCAATTCAAGCTCCGGCTAAACAAAGAGAGGGACACGTGTCCCGCCACTTGCTACGGCCAATTCACGAGCCAGCTGATAACGAGAACCAGCGTCACGCCTGCCCTTCTATTCTTTTCAAGTCTTGTGCTTTAAATTAAAAAACGGTCTTGTCTCATTACTCCAGACTTAAATTGTATGAAAGAGTTTTTTTTTCTCTTCGAACGCACTCAGGAACCCTCGAGGACTTGGGCATTATGCTGGCTGGAGTTTCTGCCGCCGTTATCAAAGGTATAAAAAGAAATTGTTGCTATGGATTTTTGGAGATCTTGAGGAACCCACAAGACCGGATGCAGTTCTACGAAAAAAGCTCGGCCATGTGCTGAGCTACTTTTAGCAACATAGGGGTACTTGAGGATGGATGACCCTAATTCCTCGGAGACATGCAGGGATGGAGGAGAATGGGGAGGGGAGGTTAGGGGCCCTGTCATTCCTAGATGAGGCAGATAACTCAAGTCTAGACAAACACTTGGGCCCAGGGCTCAGGATCCAGCACGAGGGTCTGAAGGGGGGCTGCGGCTGGCATCCTGGAAAACCATCTGCCTCGGAGCTGATAAATCTTGATTACAGCATGTTGGGAAGTAGGGGAGGAAAGGATGGTAAGATGTAAAACCAGTCTGTTTATCTTTTGTAAGAGGTGTGGGGCAGAGGGTAATACTGACATGCTCAAACAGCTGCCTTGAATTTAAAAGAAGGTGATGGAAACAAACAAGGTGATCACAAAAAAAAAAAACGTTTCAAAAAGGCAGTGGGTTATAAATTGTTGGGTTATAAAGGATGTTTTTTTTATATATATTTTATAATAAAAAAAATTCATTCACTTTAAAAAAGGGAAAACAACTTACATTTCCACAAAAAGTCATTTTAAAAGACTACAAATAAAGAAGACGAGTCATATGGAACACTTTTTTTGCATCTTTTGGAGCTTAGTGTTAATTCTGTCCTTAATTACTCGCCCTCATGTCCTCAAGTCCTTCATTCTTCTTCTGAACACAAATTACAATATTTTTTCTGAAAACTGAAGCCTTGCATAGACAGCTACGCAACTGACACTTGGGCATTGTTAAAATAGTCCATGTGATTTCAGTGCTTCAACTGAAATTATATGAGGCTATGAGAATCATTTTTGTGTTAAAAAAAAAAGCAGCTTTTCATGAAAAATATCTTAATGTGTGTTTTGAAGATGGGTGAGTAATTATTGACAGAATTTTCTGATTTCTGATTACATGAATTTAAATGTACAGAAAATTGTAGTTTGGAAACTATTGATTCAAAATATCTTATTTTGTTTTCAAAAGAAGACGAAATTCTTCTGATAATAATGACAAAAATCGGAACTATTTATGAATACTTCAAGAAGGCCTCCACATTACATGACAAAACATACCAAAACTTTTTTCAATCTAAGTTTTGACACAGAAGTCAAAAAACGAGGCCCTGTCGGATATTAAAATGAAACAGAAATTACAAGTCCATATATCTATCAGGTTTAAATCACTGAACCAAGGAACAGTCTATATTTTGTCATTTACTATACTCAATTACAGAACCTGTAATTTCTTCACATGGTCAACATGTAATCTTATTCCTAACAACAAAAAGGCAGTGACAAATTCCCTGGCCACTGTCCCTAGAGCTAAACACATTCATCACAACAAAAACAGCATTACATTTGCTGCCCGCTAGGCCACTACCACATCCGCAATCACACACACTTCCCTGGCTACATCATGGCATCGCTCCCCACTTTTAAAAACATCCTGATCTGCTTTGTCGTTTGGGGCACCTGCTGTGACTTCAGGCTTGTGGCTTTGCTGACTTTAACACCCAGAGCAAAGAGGGTAAGACAGGGGGCACTGGAAGAGCTGCGCAGATCAGGCCCTGCTGTATAGAGACTAAAAGAGCTAACAAGAGCTAAAAAGCTGACTATTGTTGGACTGTAAATACTGGATTGTTAAAATATTATGTGATAACTACTAATCTCATAAATAACAGCATCATCCTCCGTGAGTTTACTGGTGAATTTACTCAGTGATATGCAAAGGATAAAAGAATATTTAAAAATATATATATATTATTATTATTATTATTACTAATAATAATAATAATAATAATAATAATAATAATAATAAATAAAAACTACACACCATCAGCTATTTTGGAAAGATAATGATAAAACAAATTAAAATAATAAATAAAAGAAAACTAAAGAAATAAATAGAGATGATAGAATAATGAAAAAAAAAACTATGCACTACAGATAAAATAAAGCATGTAACAGTCAGCTATTTTATAATAATAATGATTAACGCTAAAAAAAAAACTACATTGTAGATTAAATAAATACAGATATTTTCTTAAATGCACATTCCAGATTAAAAAATTTAGGCTTAAATAAAACGTTACGTAGTTGGCTATTTTAGAATAATAATTATAAAATTGTAAATGTACTGAAACATTAAACTGAAACACTGTACATATAATAAATGTACATTACAGACTGAATAAAGTTTCTGTTATGCTTCTGACTCATTAAAATATTGAGGATTAAAACTTAAATCCTTAAATGGAATTAAATTAATAGCAGTTTAATTGAATTATTTAATCCAAAATAATTAGCCTGTCAACTAGTATAATTATGCAAAAATAAGAAGCAGGTAAATCATAATGATGATCATTTACATCTGAATTATTGCTGCCACATTTAAAACAGTTAAACCTTTAACAGTTAAATCAAGCTGGGAGAACCATTATGTATCTTGAAACGCTTCTTGGTTTAGCAAAAATAAATGAACCAAACTGCAATATACCCTCTCACAAACCTGCTATCTTTTCAGGGATAAGGGAGACTCAAAGGGAGACTCACGCCGACACAATTAATCCAGATCTTTCAGATCATCGGTTCAGTAGGACAAACAAAATAGTGCTTTACATCCATCTGTGCCATGACAAGCTCTAACTTATGAAAAAAACTGCACTTAAATTCCATTCTACAAAACACTGCAGATGTAGAGCAGAGCCACATTAACACGCTTGAGAGAAGCTGTCATTATACTGTCAAAGAGCCATGGAGTTCTGAATATTACAAATTAAAACATGGCCCCTAATTTGGCAGGAAAATAGAAAAAGAAAATGGAACAAAGTTAATTACCAATGAACCAGTTGGTGTCCAATGGTACTGAGATACTGCTGCATTACCAAGAAAAAAATGCATTTGAGATGCATTTAACACAGGCACTGCTTGGCACTCAATTGTACTTTCAAAGAGAAAAGCATGAATTGGGTTCTTCAAAGTGTTCTAGAAGATAAAACACATCAGCATAGAGGCCTGTAGGAGACAACAGATGCTGAAAGTGTGGCATTTGGCTCTCTTGTAAACTCCTCCTCCTAAATGCTGTCTCATTACATCAATTTCTCATTACTGCATCAACCAGGCAGAAAATTGCAATTTCACACCCAGCCCTGAATGACAATGTAGGTCAGCCTCCGAGCTCTTGTATGTGCAAAGAGAAGGTCAAAGGTCACAGTGAGATGCAAGCCAGGAGGACAGTGTGATCTTGATCCAATTGTTGGGTAAGCTAGACTTATAGCTATCTTTGTTCCTCATTCCGGCCAGGAATTGGTTTTCTAGACAGGAAGAAACCATCTGAATGTTATCTACTACAAAACCTAACCATAATTCAATGCAAAATGAATCTTCCCACAACATTCAGGGTTTGGTTCCACTCTAGAAAAAGACAGTCGATAAATATCATGTCATGACGTGTCGAGAAGGCAGGAACTTTACCGCAAGGATCATAACAAACAGAGATGACACACAGAGGTAATACGAAACCGCAAATCCATCACTAACTTCATAACAACTCAGTCACCTAAGGCTCTTGGCAAGGAACACGGCGATATTCTGTCTCGAGTACCTGTGCCGAACCTGAAATGAGCCATTGTCACGGTCGCTTTCCAAATCTTCTCTGAAACTAGATCCTTCAGGCTCCTCCAGGTGTGTGTAGATGTGAAAAAGCTTGTTTGCGCTCACATACTAAGTGCTTGACCCATTGAATCGAGCAAAATGCAGATCAATCAATCACATAATCTGTTTAAACGAGAAGCCTAGGAAAGCTAGTACTTGAGGCTACTAGTTATGAAGGTTCAACACTTTGGTACGCATAACTACACATATGTTGATATTTAAGCTTATGTTAGTGAGTCATATGAATCCATTCATCTCATAATAGTAGGGAAAAAACATATAACGCAATGCAAGACTGGAAACAGGAGCAACTTCCTGTACACATCATGTAGCCAACAGATGACTTAGATACAACAACCCAGCATGTTTAACCCAACCAGCTGAGTTAAAATAACCCAGCGTGTGTTCTGTCCAATATTTAGACAGTGCTGGGTTGCCAAATAGCCTGAGTTGGGTTGTTCATTCATCTCATAATAGTATGAAAGAAAGGCAGGAACAACTACCCGTACACATCTTCTGACTCAGGAAATGACTAAAAACTGAATATATTGTGATGAAATTACCTAGAAAATACAAGGCTTTTGCAACCAAACTAGAGGGGAAATGAGTCATGTGACAAAAATACAGACAAGACATGATATGAAAAGACCTGAATAACCTGAAGATGACACACCCAAAGCTCTGTGCGAAGTTTACTGCTCCAAGTAACACTTCAATCACAAACCACACTTTTCATTTGGTTTTCACAAAATAATAGTCTTTGTATTTGATGAAACTTTAACTCATGTCATATCCATCCTCAGAATATAACATCAGTGTCAACATAAATATGAATTAGTTTACATTTAGCAATTACAATGATCACCATTGTGGATCTTTTACATTTAGTTTTCCTCGTTTTTTTTTTTTTTGTTTTTTTAAATCCAGTCCTCGTCAGTAACTTTCTTGGCAACATCATTTTCTGCATATGATGATAGTCATGTGGTCTTCATTTAATTAAAGCTAATGCTTTGATTCATCTTAGTTAACTTGCAACTTGCAGATGATCTATGGGAGGAATTCCTCTGAGAAACCGGCTGCATGATCGCTCTCCTGAGATGTCTTCATTTGTGGTGAGAGGTGCAACAGAGACATCTTTCTACAACTCAATTAAAGACTCATTAGCATGTCCATTAGAAGGACTCCTCCAGTCCACTGATTCTCCGATTCATCAGTTCTGACCTTGAAAGACATTTGGGCATTAAATGCTCGTAAAATAGTAAAAGGGTTTACCATTAGCATAGCGACTCCTTAAACTGTCTGCTGTTGCTAGGACAAGTTAATGGAAGTATAATCAGTAAGTGAGCCAGATGTTATTTCGTTGAATGATTTAAGCTGGTAACTAGCGAGTTTGCATGCTTTTGGTTCAGTTCATTAACAGAGCTAACGCTTGTGAATCAAACAAAACTGTTCATGGAAGACATTTTGTCTCATTGTCAGTTCAGACCGCAAGAACCACAATGTAATTCTGATCAGCACTAACTGTAGTTAGTAAAGTAATCCTTAACATTAAACATTTTAGATCATAATTCAATTACTTTTTCATTACTTTTGACCCAACTCATTTATTACATTGATTTAAATATAACCTTGATTTAAATATGTACCATATCAAAATACAAATGCAAAGAGTAAGAAAAAGTCTACTGGTTGTTATTAACAACAACAACATGAAGTGCATTAAACATTATATTTCATCCAGGTTTCCCAAACTTGGGTTTATGAAGTGTACTTTGTACTTTTTGTACCCAACTCTGATTATTATATAATTCATTTTTACATGGTGCTGTAGATTCAGCAATAATATCTTTTTATTATATTGATTTTTAAGAACTGATTTTAAGACATCCATAATGGACATACTACTACTACTACAAAAAGGAACAAAAACATTATTAGTAGTAGTGACATAATCATCAGTAATAATAACAACATTATATTATTGTTTATGGCACTATATATTTATGCAGCCATTTTTAATTAATGTTTATAACAACAACAACAATTATTCTTATTGCCATTATTATCTAAACAAAGTTTCTTTTTTATTCATTAGTGTATTCTTTGTTTTGTCCTGTGAACATAAAACCTATTATTGGTCTACTTCTACTCAAAATTCGATGTTTGAAAAGGTTTATGGATGAAATCATTATAATAATGACATCTCATTCGGTTACATCACACCAGGTGCTCATCCACAGAGAAATCCCAAACGTTAAATTTGACTAGCTCAGATGACGAGCTCTCTTCCTTCACACATGCTTTTCATATTGAGTGTGGGCAGAAAAGTTACTCTAGAAACTAGAAAGTTGCTGTGTCACACCTGGCTAGTACACAATGTTAGACTGGAGTTATTGCCTAACGCCCACATCATTGTATTGGTGGTGTTTAAGGCTCTCAGTATGACAAATCTCCATCGAAAATAGCCCCGCATTTTGCCGTCATACCTGGGGGTGGAAGAATCTCAGCAGGAACTAAAAAGAAAGAGCTGGAGTTCACTCGAACCCCTCTTCTTATCTCTCACCCACCCTCAGCGCCTTTTGGTCTCCCTTCCTCGTTCTTTTCTCTGGCCCACACTGGGCAGTGGATGCTGAGCCAAGGGGGTGGAGGGTATTTTTAGCCAGCACAGTGTGCTGAAACAGTGGAGAGCGTTGTGCCCTCACAAGGACAAATCTCTCCAACTGGGAGAGAAAGTGAGAGAACAAGACCGAGAAATCTCTGAAAAAATGACATTTCTCTTCTCTTCCCTACAGAAATAAAGGGTCTCAGAGAAAGGAGAGGTTGTCACATCTCAGGAACATCAGACATCAGATCAAACACCTCTCTCTCTCTCTTTTCACACGATTCATGAGACTATTTCTATGCGTTTCTGCAGAGGAGGATGTCAGGCCGTAGTTATTCAACATTCAGTTGAAAGCGGTCTTCAGTAAAGTGCTGCTAGAAAGAGGATTCTGGGAAGCAAAAGGCCTTTAAGAGCACAATGTTGAAACATCTACAATAGAGAAACGTCACAAGGTCAAAAGAAAGAGATACATTTCAAGCGCGATACAAAAAAAGGTATTTCATTAGATCAAAAGTGGCAGTAAGGACATCTTTAAATTCTTTTGAAATTTCCATTTCTCGAAAAAAGCCATGGTTTCCACAAAACAAAAACATTATTTTAAGCAGCACAACTTTTTAAAATTGATGATGATAATAAGAAATGTTTACAATGACTTCTGATGGATCAGGTGACGCTTAAGAATACATACTGACAATCTGCTTTATCACAGTAATAAATTAAATTTTAAACGATATATTAATATATACAACTGTAAAATAATATTAATTTATTTGAATGTATTTTAAGGTTGTAAGATATAATATATAACATGTAATAATACATATTTACTACTACAGTAAAATAATATAATATAAACAATTCATTACCTAATCATAACCTAGTGAAAAAAAAAAAAAACGCAAAAATAACTTTGAGATGGCTCATAATTGATCATGAATCTGATATTATAGCTTATACAAATTAAAAACGCTGGTCAGCAATGAAAATCAAAGTTTCAAAAACATAACATTTTTAATACAACCATTTTACTGGCAGTCAACTGCCTATATAAAAGCGTTGTGTGAAGATGGTGTCTTTCATGTTCTCGTGCTGTTATTTGTAGACCGAAAATCATTAGTCACTTCAAAAGAACCCAGAAATGACAGCACCATGGAGGATGAGGAAATGGTCATTGACTTCATTTGACCACTTTATGGTGGCGTGTGACTCCTAGGGACACAATTTCCACTTCAAAGGGGCTCTCCGGAGCTGAAATGGGGTTTGCTATCATGCTCCACTTTGCTGTGATTCCCGAGTGGTATTAGATGTTAAATGTTCCCCCCATGGCAGAGGGAGGAATTCCAGCGCTGGAGTCTGAAGCGGGGGGAGGACGGTGGTGATTTGAGCCACTCCAGATGTTATCAGCCTCCAGGGCTAATGCTAGCAAGCCTGCATAAGGATCTCCAGGTTTGGCACGTAGTTTAAAAACGGTCACACACACACACATACACACACACACACATGTATGCGTCACAGTTGAGCTTTATCAGAACAATGTGTCTGAGTGCCTGAAGGTGGCTGTTTACAACAGTGCCTTGAACGCTTTCTCTCTTCCTCTGCCTTTCGTTCTTTTTCTCTTTGTATTTCACTTTTTAGCTTCCATTCCTTTCCATTTGTTTTCCTCTCACTCTAATGCGACAGTAAACATTTGATAACATCAAACTGTGATTCTATGTATTCATACTCTGGATGTAGGATAGTAGTGCTTAATAAAACAAAACTTCAATCATGAGATAACTACAATTATATATGCGCTACATGTTTCCCGACGAAGCACGGCATTGTTCTTTCACATGCAAGAAGCTCATGATCCTTTGTTTTCTGTGTCTCTGAGTCCTCAGTCTGCAGCAAATGCTGCTCTACACAAACTCATCTCTCTGTGTGCTCGGAGTATAAATTACTTGATTGTAATGTGCTTTTGAGAAAATAACATGTATTGAAAAGAAGTAATTAACTGGCTATTGTCAAAACAAAGGGCTCACTGCATTTTATTTATTTTACAAAAAAACTGAACTGAACTGTTGTTTTAAAATAAAATTAATAAATTACATCAGCATCATAATCACCATCATCAGGTCCTAAAACATTTTGCTACACCTGCCTATTGCCAATGACTTCAGCTTTTTCCTATTTCATGGGAAGTGTATTTATTATTAATACCAATATAATTATTTTACCATGGCACTACGTTACATGTGTGGTTTTAACTCGTGATCTAAATGTATTTTTCTAGATGTTGTTTTTGATAATGACCACAAATTTACATCTGCATCCTAACTCAAGCTACTTCAACTGTTAATCCCAGCTACTGTCAAATGTGCATTTCTAAGAGACAAAAATATCAAGATTTTTATTGCAAATATCTTGGAGGTTGGGAACCTCTGCGATTGTCTGAAAACTGATGCATTCACTCTACCTGTGCCTGTCATTTGGCACAGGGCCTGAGAAAATATGCAAATTCATTGAATTATCTGGAGACAGTTTGTCTCAAAGGTGGAGCTAAAATGATGCTCTGTAATGTGACTGCAAGACGAGGAAATTGTAACGTTTCACTACATTGCCATGTCCTTCTCTTAATCTTCCTGGGCTAAGAAACTCATTGGAATGTGTGAATCCATTCATGCCACCTGTCCCCGCTGTTAAACCGGTGTGACTACCTTGCGGGAGCACTGTCACTGTCAGGAACGGCTAAACAGATAGGAGGAGCAGAGAAGAACAAAAAGAGGATGAATAAAGGAGAAAAGTTGTACAGGTCATAGATAGAAAAGTTTACAAGTTACATGATGGAACATGTTACTTGGTTGCTCCAGTTACAGTTCACTTTAACAAAACACATTTCGAAAATATAGCTCGAAAAACCCATGACCTAAAGGATTAACATGTAGCTTCATTAGGCAGCGAGATAAATTGACCCTCTTACTTCCCTAATACACCACATTCCTATTTCTCCTGTTTCACTAAGAAGTCAGACACATTGCGGAAGTGAAATTGGTTCCAAATGTCATTTCATGTTGACATTAAACAGTCAGACTTGTGTACAGAGCGCATAAAAAAAAAAGTTTTTTAGTGACAATTCAAATTGTGCCTAAGCGTTACAGAGAAACTAAATCACATGAAACTAGCCAACCAAAGAACAAAGAGACAATAATGCTAGCAATCTTTGATGTGCCAGCGAGTGTGCTATAGCTCTGGAAGAAATATTCAGTAAAACTGCCTTGCAAATGATTAGAGGGAACGCAACACGCAAGACCCCTGGCCTGGCAAAGACGTTTAAGATTCAAAAGTTTTATTGGCCCTTTCTAGCTAACACAACTAACAATGCCGACCATCTAACTGATGACTAACAATGAGGTACTTTAAGGAAACGCTGATAAATAGCTCTTGGCTGTTACTCTCTGAAAGACCCCAAACATCAAGCTGACTCATCAGAGTGGTTTATGTACATCTGGTTTGAAGCTGCCAGGAAGGATTCAGCCTTGCATTTTTTTTCCACAGGTCAGGCTCTTCTGGTTTAAGCACTTTGTGTCATTTTCTCCACACTTCTTCAGGGATGATCTGTGCAGTGATAATTCTCTATACCAACAACTCATTTTTATAGATATTTTTCCTTTATGTAAAAAAGAGAAGATTCGACCCACTTTACTACCATACTGTGGCATGCTTTTGGGTGAAACGGCTATCAATCAGTTGCTGATTAGATTGCGAAAAGTGAGTGTTGCATACCTGAATAGAGAGGCATTATAATTGTTTCACTGTGTGAATGATGAAAATAAACAGAGTACAACTGGAAAGTGTCTTAAAACCTGAAAATTAGCATTTTCAAACTTCTGGATACATAATCCCAAAGTCAACCACTTTCTTAATAATCTGTCAATTAAAATATTTAAAAATCTTCTCTCTCAAATCGTTCTGAGATTCCGTCAGAAAGATATAGTTCTGCACAGGCCCTCCCATAACTGTTGACTGACAAGGCGGTCTTACTTTAGACCTGCCCTGAGCTGAGATGTCTGCCATTGTGTTGACTCCGGTGCAGGGGAAAACAAGAATGTCTCTGATTAGGCGATTGGAGTGTTTAGTTGTTGGATGCAATAATGAATATAGCAGTCGTCATTAACTCCCACATCTGAGCCACTTAAGACTCGGAGGATTAACGTTACTTTCATTTTAAAGGGAATGCACAGTTCCTGGATGTGCCTAAATGCGTAAACAACATCGTTCGCCATTCAGCTTCATCTGCAGAAGATGTATGAAAGTACATGAATCTTTGCAAATCTTTCCTAATAATATGCTAGTTAGCCAGTTATGCGGCTGTAGTTAACAGCTTGCTCATCACTTCATGGAAGAGAGGGGCAGAGTCATCAGAGCTCATTAACATTTAAAGGAATATGAACCTAAATAGCTTGCTGGAAAAAAAAGAGCTGATTTTGACAAGGTAAAAAGGATGTTTTTACACTACTATTGAGAAATTTGAATGAAGATATGTTATAGACTTTTCATTAAGACCCTAAAGAATCATATCAACCTTTGAAAATGGGCATCCAATGACCCTTTCAACAATGTCCTTACTACTTTCTGGGCCTTGAACATGGTATGTGTATGCAGGGTTAAAAAATCTCTCGGATTTCATCAAAAATAACAAAAATAAGGTCATATCGGTATGGAGCTATATGAAGGGGTCAATTAATGACAGTAACAAGTAACAAAGTTCACGTCTCACAGCCCCTGTCGGTTGTAATCAACAGATGGATTGTGTCTGACAAAAATCGACAAGATGATCGAATTTGAGAGTATTAACCCATGAAGGGAGTCTAAACAACATGGCGTTACATCATGGCGAGTGAAGATGATGGGAAACAGAGAGAGAACTCATAAATGTTTCATCTCCATCCATGAGATAGCTGTGTTTCCTTTGTGCATGCTAACAAAAGCAGTCAGAACCATTTATTGAAGCTAGTGTAAACAACATTCAACTGCGCGGCCACATTTTACTTTCCACCGTCGCACAAAGACACACCCTAAAACACACACAAACACAGAATGTTTTATCATGAGCTGATTTCCATACTGGCTGCCATCTCACCTGCCTGCTGGGTGTTGTGGACCAGCCAGCGCATGCTAAACGCTGCACGTGTTCATAATGCATTTGTGTTTTACTTTATTTCCTTGCCTTTGTAGCGCATTCAGTCGCTCTATTTATCTCCTTCCCATTGCGATACACTCTTTCATTGCGATTTCTTCTCTTTATCTCGTTTCCTGCGCTCGTTTCTCTCAGCCACTCCCTCCTTTTTCTCAGTATGTGTGCGCTCTTGGGGTTGGGTTTTCTCTCTCAGCTAGACACTCATTAATAATCCAGCATAGTGCTGGAATCCACTGCTCCTCCGAGGGAGTCCAAGACTCCAGTGAAGCACAGGGTGTTATCTATCTATCTATCTATCCATCCATCCTCCACTTTCACTCTCTCCGCTTCTCCACCTGCATGAATTCACACAAACCATGAGGAGAGAAGTATGCTAGCCATCTAAGCAATGTCATATCAAAGAGTGCTCGTGCAAATCTGCGGATTTGAAGCAGAGGAGGCTGATTGGTCGTTTCTCTCAATGAAGGAGACAGAATGAGGACACGCTGGAGCTGGTTCTTCATTCAGCGGCATAATAAACAGCACATGCTGCTCCAACACTGCAGAAAGGGGCGGGGTCACCGGCTAACTGAGGAATTAAACATGAGCAGAGTGGAGGACACGCCCACTCATATACTACATCATTTATGGTTGGCTGTGAGCAGGCAAACGCACACATCCTAGCCTGACCTGAACATTTATGGCCAATATTAACACAAACAACCGTTTGAGTTGATGAATCACTAGAGCACTGTTTAAAACGGGAACCAGAAAAACTGTGCAGTAGATACACTAAGGGGTTGAGGTATCATGGGACAAACACCATAAAAATACTGCAGGTAGTGAAAGATAACATAAGAAGTACTTCCACTATCTACATGAATCGGATTCACCAATTATATCGTCAGTTCTCGCTAGGACCAGCCTTAATAGAGCAAACTGTTTTGCCTAACATTCTTATCGGGGTTATTATCGTTAACTAAAACTATTAAATAATAAAGCTAAAGTCAGATAAAATGTTTTTTTTTTTTTAAATATACAAATATACTATATATACTTATATACTTATACTATATATACTAAATATATACTAAGATATAAAAATATTTAAGATATACTAAAAATATACTAAATACAAACAAAAAGAGATGATGTACACTAATTAAAAAAAAGGATTAAGCATAAAATATAAAATAGAAGCTAAAGCTGAACTAAAAATCTAACTGAAATCCTTAAATGGTAATAAATAAAATATTAAAATGATTAAATATAATAATAATAATTTCAAAAAGTCATAAAATGAGTAAAATCCAAAAACAAAAATTACAAAAATAAAAAGTTAATCTTTTAAAAGTGAATCCAAAATAATTAAAATCTGCAATAACAAATAAATCAGCCAATCAGTGCCCTCGGATGTTATGGTTTAGGCTTATGATTATAAAACATCTTTATCAAAACAATAATTATCTGTTTTTAGGGATAGCCTAGTGTTTAATGGCCAAGTATATAAATAACAATAATAGCAAAATCTAATATATACATATTTTTACCAATATAATACATCTAAATTAAAGTATGTAATATTTATATTACATATTATTTATATTTGAATGTTTGACAGGAAAGTTGTTCGAGGTTCAAGAAAGGATGTTGATCCAGGAAAGCGTCCCACTTGCACAAATCACTTGCTTAGCTCAAGGCATCACATTTGAGTGCCATATTATCCATCAAACCGCTTGATGCGAAAAACTTAAATCCAGGCCTCAGGTGTTACTGTATACATGGTATTACATCTGAGTCATACACGCTAACATCTCCAGCATAGCTTCACGGTGTTGATAATCCATAGCACTGAGGTGAAAGCAGTCCTGCAAAGCCACAGTTATTCAATACAGCGCAACATTGAAGGCTCTGTTAGCGTACCTAGCATTGTTTTACACAAAGATGACAGAGCACCTCGCCTGGACGCTTCCCTAAGGAGACTTCTAGAAGAAAGCGGTAAATCAGTCTTTTCTGTACTCTCAGTCAAACAGCTGTCCGTTTGAGGATCATATAAGCCTGAGATTATCTTCAGAGGAAACAGATGTTGTACGGTAGAGAGATCTTCTCACACTCTTGGCTCTTTAATAAAGACAGAACCCACTTCTTTTGCGTCGAACAGAAGTCGAGGCAGCCTTCCTGTTTGTTCCTTCCACCTAAAGGGTCTTGTTTCTAAATGGGCATTTTCCTAGAAGGAACAGACGGTCACAGCAGAGGTCAAAGGTGTCTTATTTCGGGAAGCATCGAATACAGAGGAGAACAATAGCAGCCATGGCACACTGCCTTCTGGGAGTGTGTGAAGGTCATATCTAAAGGTCATTATCACTATTAAAAAAAAAAAAATACAATCTGATTTCTTGGTTTCAATAAGCAACAGACAGATTTACCGCTGTACCACTGAATTTTCATGGACAAGATCCAGTCTCAGGAATCCATGTGATCAGGAATTTTCAGTGAGGCATAATAGTTGACTCACACAGTTTTCACAACAGACCGACTGAAATTTGCTTGGTTGCTATTGACAGACAATGAATAAGTTTTTGCTTGTGAAATTTCACAGAAATTTTGCTAACGTGGCAAATTGTGAAAGCAAACCTGAACTCCTGGTGTTAGTGTGAATGATGCATCAGCTTATATTATTTCAAAGAAAAAAATCCTTCATCAAAATATAACAACTCGCTTTGACACAACGTTTCTTTTCTGCTAAAATCATTGGAGTTTTCTCAGATATCCGCTTTTTAAAATGTCATTATAAATGTAAATTAGGTTGTTCATGCCATTTCTTTTTAAATTAACAAACAAATATTTCTACTTCCCAACTCTACAGAATGTAAAGTCAAAATATGCCTATTGTTTATGAACAATTTAAGGAACACACTACATTTCTGAAGCAGACACTTCAGTAAAAATCAAATTAGTATTTATAGTAGTTATAGAGTTATATTTGGAAATGCAACATGACTGACATTGCAGGTCACATGATAACTGCAACATGGTGAATGTAGTAATCTGAATTATAGTACTACGATGAAACAAAAAAAAGTGTTGTGGTACTTTAATTCAGTAAGGATGCATTCAAGTAATCAAAACTGACTGTAATATATTTATATATATTTTTTTTTTGCATTAGTTTTCACACAACTACTAAGCTGTTTTCAACATTGATAAATATTTATTGAGCAGAAAATCAGCATATTAGACAGATTTCTGAAGGGTCATGTGACACTGAAGACTGGAGTAATGACGCTAAAAATTCAGCTTTGATCACAGGAATAGATTACATTTTAAAATGCATTCGAACAGAAAACAATTATTTTAAATTGGTAGAATACTTAGAATATTAAGAAGCTATTTTTTTGTCCGGTGCACTACATACTCTAACAGAACACAAAATTCAGACATAAGTAATGTGAAAACAGCCCAAAATGGGCAGGAGATGGTGTAGAATCAAATTAAGGGTAGGCTTAAAACAGTCAAACGTTCTGCAAGTGTTTGCACACACATACACACACACACACACATCCTCACTCACGGCTGTCACCAGCTGGTCCAGGTGGTGATGGCATATTAGCACTAATGAATATGGAAAAAAACTTGAATTAATGAGCTGCGTATGAAAAGAAGACCCTGAATTCTCACTAATACTCTAGTACACTATGTACATCACACATTTTCACAGTTTGAGAGAGGTGAACGATGTTAAATTCGGAAGCCAGAAAAGCAAAGACAAAAAGAATGACAACATCTGCATCTTAATTGGAACATGTCAACACTTTTAAATGTAAAACAGAGCCTGTTGTTTAACAGGCTCTCTCCAGCCCTTCCAGACAGGGCAGTTACTGTGGCCTCAAGCAAAGGGGTCAAAGGTGCCTGGACAGACATCTGCCACAACAATGACTCAGACTGTCTGACACAACAGAGCAGCGCAGATTTACAGCACACATGTTTGAAAAGCCTCTACTTCTCCTTTCTGCTCTGCTTGCTTAACTCCGGGTTTCAATGGCTGATTGTGGAGCGCTGGGCAAAACAAAGAACAAAAGAACCCTAAACCGGTGGCAATGATTTTTTCATCATCACTTAAACGTCAGCCTTTGTTTGACCAACAGCCTGAATCATGCGAGTCAGCAAATATAGAGGCACAACATCAGCAGAATGAGCAAATGTGAGATATGCATGTGTGCCTAACAGATATTTAAAATCGCAGGCCATCTGCTAGCAGCAATGCAATAAATTAATTGATTAATTTATCATTTGATATTGCTAACTCCAACAGACTGCTAAAAATGTGTGTGTAAACAATTTATAGATGCAAACAATTTATTTTATGAGCATTATATATATATATATATATATATATATATATATATATATATATATATATAAATATATATATATATATATATAATAAAATCAAGCTCTCAAGCTTCTAACAGCTGGAGTGAGTGTAAGATATAGTAGACTTCACACTGAACTAAGCTTCTTTGGGTGGTTTGTTTCACCCAGAGAAAGCCTGTCAGATCAGAGATGGATCCAGCAGTTAACCTGCAGCCGTTGCAAAACACGCCACTGGCATAACACAATGGAAACTTGCAAACTTGCAGAGACGCATTCGTCTTAACACCACATCGAGGAGGAGATGGTGTGTGCAAGTCGAGGAGAAGAAACCATCATATCACATCAGAGGGCTCCAGTCACCCTCTCCACTGGAGGTGACAGTACAGTACGCTTCGGCCTTACAAAGTCACAGCTATGTCTTCAACATTATCGAAGAAAGCTTGTTTCCTGTCACAGATGCTAAATGAGATCTATTCCAAGGTCTATACAATGTCTACGGTCTCCTCTTTTAACAAGAACTGTTATCTTAATCTACTATCTCTGACAATAAAAAGTAATAAAAAGCCTGTTTAGAATGAGTGGTTAGGTATTTCAAGTCACATGCTTGTGTTTGCTTGTGTAAAGCCACTCAAGAGGTGCTTCTCATAGCAAACAGCTCACGCCAAGTAAACAAATACTTGTAGGTAACCGACTGGTGTCCGTGGTGTAAAACGTCATCCGGATTAACTGGATTTAAAGGGACAAACGAGTTTGTCAGACACCGGGCCATTAAGAGGTCTTAGCGCCTGTTTATGGTGAAGTGCACTCGAGAAGAGAACCGAATGCTAGAGAAAATTAACTTTCCACTCAACAGGGAGAAAGTGTGGGAACTGCTGGATGCTGTACATGAGCAAACAAGGAAAGTTAAACAGGTTGTTGAATTTAGAAGATTTACAAACCAGACTTCTTAGGTAAATATACCAGGAAAATGATGTGGCTTCGGTTGAAGGTGCTCGTATTCACACTTTGTGAACAAGCGTCCTGGTCGCCTTCAGTCAACAATGCACTTTTGTTTAAAGAAATAAATTCACCCATTATTGCTTATTTACTCACCTTCACATTGGTCTAACCAGTATGATTTTTTTTTACCAACAAAACATGAATTTGTGGGGAATATCTGCGCACTCCTTTGAATATATTGACACTGGAGTGATGACGAGCTGTCAAGATTCAAAATAAAGTGCAGGAAATGGCCTGTGTGACTTGTGCACTATATTCCAAGTACACCAGAATTTAAAGGGATAGTTCAAGCACAGCTTTAAACCGAAAATAAATATGCTGGACCCCAATGACTTTTGCTGTAGGATTAAAAAAGCTTTTTCAAAAGAATACAATGTTTTACAATGTCTTCAGTCACGTGACCGGTTCAAAGACCTGGAGGGCAAAAAACATCTTCAGAACGGCAGCACACGCCTGTCAGTTTTTCATCTGATTCAACACTGCAAATATTTAGATCACCCCTCAAAACAATAAGTGAAGGTATGTGAACAAAATTCAAGTTTTGGCAATTTGCTATCCATATTAGGCACCCGCGGCAATATTTCACTTAATTTTGACTTATTTGCGTTTTACTACATTACTACTTAATGCAAACTGCATAAAAAATAACTGGCAAAGAAATTAACATTACGTAGAAAATAATCAATAGGAAATATCCACATCTTTCACATAATTTTTCCATAAAAGGTCATACCATTCTTGACAATTATCCGACAACAAATGAGACTGAATCCAATTAAATCATCAGACAGACATTACGTTAATCTAAGACCATTTTCCTCGAATCACAGTGGCAATGAAAGCTTGCTTCTGTTTTCCTGCAACATTGCACAAAACAGCAAAAATAAATCACCTAACACCAAGACAACCAAACAACAGCCAAACCAAAAAGCAAAGCCATGGTGATGTCAATGAGTTGAGCTTCATGAGCTTCATCAGGAGAGTTTTTATATATCCCTGGGAACAAAATCATCTAGATGTTTTCTTAATGAAAACTCCCGTCTCTATGGAACAAACTGACCAACCAACGCCGGCTTGAACGCTGGGATAAACTCACAGAAGACAATGGCACAGCAGTGAGCCAAAACAAACACTGATTCTGCCCCTGACGTTTGATGACCCAGACTTCCTCAGTCACTTCGTAGCTTCATCGCTGATATCAGAGAGAGCGGAGTGCAACTGACAAATAGGTTAATTAAATCATACCCACAGGAATGTATGAGAGAAATGAGAAAATAAGAGTCTGAAGACAGACCTCAGGCGCCCCGAGAGTTCAGAATTCTTCAGGATCAGGGTGGTGATAAGACGAAACCCACCTGCACTGCAGAATCTGATCCCAAAACCCCAATGTGATGTTGATGAAAGGCAGAGCAGAAGTACCATCTAAAGCACAAGAAGCCAGCATAACTGGGTTTGGGGGTTTGGGAGCGAGTCTAGCTTTTCCAAACAACAGATCATATGAAACACAGTCTGCTGGAAAAGACGTGTCTGGTATCAAACCATTCTATTTTCAGCATTGTTTCTGGCTGGCTCAGATAGACATCACTGAGGATCCTGATAAGGCTGATGACTGAATCTTTCAGGCATCAGAAAATCATTTTGATGATTAAACCCCCAATACCAAGCCGGGAATTTCAAAAATAGCCTAATGCCCGGCTGTGTGAGTGGAGTAAGACATTTAAGGCAAAACATGACACTTGAAAGCAAAAATGAACACGGCAGTAGATGAGGCAAGACATTTCAACGTGTTTAAATCACACTGGGTTTCTACAGCTGCACACCACACCATACATCTGATACTTCTCACATAATTAAGGTGAACCTGGTCTAGAAAGCAAAAAATCAAGGGTCCAAACTCCATTTATTTACCACAGGCCTTCTGTTTTATTACATTTGCAGACTTTGCCTTTTTGATTAACTCCACAGACATATTGTGTATTAGGCCAGTTTCACACAAACATATGGCCGTTTCGATTCTAAAATGTGGAAAAAGATGATGGAGTTACACATTTCAGAAAATTTTGATGAATAAAATCAAAAGCAGGGCTGTACACTTCAAATTCAAAGTTTAATAGATGGTGAACGTTAAATCAAAAAAAGTCTGCATTTCCTGCGTGGCCATTATTTTATTTGATAAAAAAAAATCAGATACACCTAAACCTTTAACTTGAAGAAATTATGACAAGAATATATTAATATTGTACAACTCAACATTAAGGAACAATAGAATTTTCTTAGAAATTTTTTTATTTAAAAGGCTGTTGTACAAGTCTGTTGTACAAGTCTTATTGTATTGCTAAACCTGAAATAGCTTGTTCATTTTATTGGATATTTCAGAATATTAAGCTGTATTAAGCATTTATTTGATCACCTTTGTGAATAATAGTTTTCGTGAGGTCCTCACAAATATGCAATAAAAGCTCATGGGGGTCTTCAAACCCGTACTCAGCTAGCATCCTGGCTACGCTCACATGTCAAGCAGAGAAACAATGTATGCCTGGCCAAGTGCAGCAAAAAGGCCGAAAACAGACCCCATAAAAGGTCCCCATAGGGGTGCGTAAGCTTCAAAGGGACAAATGTTAAAGAGCAACACCTGGCATGCTCAGCTTTGTGGTGACTTGTTGCCTTGGTGACGGACCCTCCTGTCTGATACTCGAATAACCAGCAGATGACGCAGGATGCTCATTTTAAATTATGAGAATGAGATTACGCCAAAATTTCCCCATAGATCACCGTGCGGGACATTCAACATAAACAAGACTGCAGTCGAGAGCGCAGAACAAATTCTAGCACGCTTGAAGGGCTCCTAGGTTTCAAGAGCTTCAGAGAATTCTTCTTCAGTTGCGTAAAAAGGAAGTTATGAAAGACAAATCCCCAAGATTTGATCTGAAATGTGGCAACACTATTTGTCATCTGAGGTCAAAACAACACGGCCTGAAATTAACTTTGGGAAAACCAATTTAAGCTGTGTCAAATCTGTCAGTTCCTCCTGGCCCTTCATGCTTCCTTCAATTTCGAATTAAATTTCACTTGTCTTGCGAATGCAATGTGGCGTATGAGAAAATATACCTGTCAAATACCTCTTCTCTCCAAAACAAGAGCAAAAGTTCTCCTACTTCACTGGTGTTTAGTTAAGGACCCTGGGCCTGTTCATCCTACGTTCACACAGACTATACTGGCCAGCCGGTGTATCAGTGTACAGCGTTTAATTACGATTGTGTGATTTTCTCAGCTGATGCCCCCCAGACCAAGGAAGTTGCCGGGGTTAAGACACAGCTGAGATGATTTTCTGTGGAAGAGTCTCAAGCCCCCAAAACCCAGACGGCACGCGGAAATCCCTAATCACTTCACCACAGCTGTTATTATGGACAACTAATCACGTAGAAATTAAATATTAAGCATTCTAATCACTTCTAGGAACGCGTGGATGACCCTTACCGCACCTATTTTTAGGGATCATTTTGGATTATGCATCAATGCAAAGTCTCTCTGAAGAAGGGATAACAGTCTGTGAAGACGTAAACGACACTCACATGAGGTATAAAATTAAAAGCCTTTGTTGGAATAAGGATATTATATTAAAAACCACAATCAAGCGGGCATCATCAGGATGTGCTTATGAGCCAATGATAAGTTTAGGTAAATTCTTTGGCACTCAAGTTCAAAAGTGTGGCGCCACACCCGGCAAAGCCTCCTTAAAATCAGGGTGGTGGTAAAGCTGGTGATCTACTGCATGAAAGCCAATGAGTGATGGCCAATGAGGCCAAAAACGTCAATACACAGTTGTGAACTGAATTCCGTCATTGTGCTCCAGTCAATGCTGATGCAGAAGGAATGATGCCGTATTATTCGCCGCATGGATTTTGCATGCATTTGCAATAAATGCATGCAATAATTATGGGCTGCTCGTAAGGAGGGTTTCCCACACCACAGTCCAATGATATACAAACACATTCTCTTCATAATAATAATAATAATAACAACAAAACAGGGCTACCCTACTTAATATAATGGTATTTAAACAAATATTAACATGAACCAGAAGAACTGGAAACCCCAGTCATATGTTTACATGCTGCTATGACAATAAAGGACCTTTGTGTAAATGTTTTGGAGTAATATGTAAATTTGTACAAAAAAACTAAAAACAGCAGCATCACACACACACACACACACACACACACACACACATATCCATGATATGTATATCATTCACATCTTTACACATATGTAGTGAATTACACATATGTATACATATATATACATAAACATATATACATATATAATTTAACAATGCACGCACTAAACCTGCCATGCGTCTGTGCCATACCCTGCACGCGCAACACTATTGCCAAATAAGATCCGACTGTATCTCCGTCTATGGGAGGTACATGCAAGCATTTCCAAGGAGAGACATTGAAGCTGAAAGTCTGTCTTCCCAGCACTCCGCCGTTACTCGTAACGTTGTAAATAAATAGGATGGTTAATTGATTCATCAAATACGATGAACGCCGCTCGGAAACGACGAGTAACCGTCGCCCATTTCACGTCAACAAGCTGAACGTTATGCTAGGTAGTCCTCTGGAGATTGTACCTACCCGTTATGTTGATATGCAGTCGTGTGGATGAGGAGGATCCGCTGCTCTTTTGCTCTGGTGTCCGTATAGTGGGAAGCGCTGGAGATGAAGAACACCTTCGCCAAGTGTAAACGCTTCGTCCTTCGGCTTCCCTTTCCTGTTAAACAGTAACTCCTGGTTTTCGTGCCTACCGGTCAGCACATAGCAAATGCAAAGGGTTTGTGATCAGGGGATCACCGTGATTCAAGAGTGCAGCCGCAGAATTAAGGACTAGTGTGTCTATCTACTGTAGGGACGCGGATCTGGTATCATATGAAGACGCCGTGCGCATACGGGTGCTCTGCTACAGCTTCTGCGCTTGGGGGCGGGGCTAGTGTGCATTATTCATGAGGGGGGGGGTATACGTCTGCCTCGCGTTCTCCGCAAGCTACGCTTTGGATTAAAGCTGTAATGCAGAATAATTAATCATAGATAAATGCTGGCCGTGTTTCAATATTTTCTACAGCTTAGTTATTTGTAGAGTTTCTAAAATATATAAATAATTAAGAAATGTAGATCTAAATCTTAAATCTTAAAAAAAAAAAACTGCAGTTTGTTTTTTGTTATTTATTTATTTATCTTACGTTATTGAAATAATTATGAGAAGGCATACATCTAAATATAGTTATTCTGGAGTTCTCTTAACTACCTTAAGTAAAAGAAACATATTTACAATTGGGGCCGTGGTATGAATTAATGTGTCAACTATTTTTGGTTTGTTTAGTCATTGATCCTATCTGATCTTCTGTTGCTCAAACGTGCCTACAGGCATCAAGGCCCTTCTGGTGTTAATACCAACCTATACATCATTACTCATGTTTTCCACTTTATATCTGACACTTAACATTTAAGCATGAAAAGGGTATTAATGGATTATAGACTAGCCTATAATTCATGACACTTTCTGAATATCTAAGGGCTGAGAGTTGTAAATAACTGAGCGAGAACAGGCTACTGTATAAAATGTGCTTTATTTAAGATCTGTTTTCTAGTAATTATTTTGATCAAAGGATAAAACAAAGAATTAGCATTTTTTTCCTCAGTAAAATGCTGCCTCTGAGGGCATAAGGCCATACATGGATTTAATTAATTTGCACTTTATACCTTTTTAAGAAACTCTCTATGCCAACGAACCCAGAAAAACAAAGCTTGTGTAGTTTGCCTTCAGACATCACTGTGACTCACAAAAGTGAAAATTCACACGTTTCACACGTGAATGTATCATTCATTTAAACAGACAGAAAGCAAACAATAAAAGTGTTTGCATACAATAAACCACAAACACAGGCCTTTAAGAACCGTCAGAATCATAATGTGATTGTCACTGATGTGATTCGGATTAAAGATGGAAAATCAGACCTACTGCACACATCTAGCCGCTTTGAAGAATACACATCTTAGATGGCTCTGGCACGGTGAGACGAGGCCTGTCGGATGCACTGGACAAAGCATTAACAAAGAAACAGCCTAATGCGGAATAGATTAGATTTCCAGTTGCTTAGTGCCAACACTTAATTGAGTAAAAGTCTAACTGCTCTGATTGATATGTCAACTGGATGGGTTTGCTGGCAGAATCTCTGAGACGTTACACACGCTGGAATGGCTGCTTAATGGAAGCAAATTTAATGCAGAAAACAAAATGTTTCCGATCAGATTTCCTCATTTTGACCACCTCAGACATGTCATGGACTTGGACTACCAACGCAGTCAGGTCTTACATTTTTTTTACCCATTTTGTCATATGTCGTATCATAAACAATGTGAATTATTCACCAGTACTTAGAAATGCAGCTGGTTTAAATCCTTAACCATAACTATGAGCAACAATAACAGTGATGGTTGTCTTCACAAGCACCAATAAATTACCGTTTAATTTAAAATAGTAGCTTAAAGCCCAGCCATCTGGACATATAAAACAACATTAAACTTCCTAAATAAGACAGATGTCTTTTAGAGGCTTGTTCGTGTAATAGTTTAAGTGCAATGTTTTATTGGAAACAATAAGGAAATGTTACCATGTCTCCTTAAGTGTTTGTGGTTGTTATGGCTATTAAAGCGAACTATAATTGTAAGTAAAATGTAAATGTAATGTAAAATGGGCTGATAGCGATGCTCTTTGAAAAGATTTTTACCCCATTCATATTGAGTCTCATATTGAGTTTCGAGTTTCATAGTCAGACTCTCCCTGAAGTACGGCATCGTTTTTGCCAATAGATTATGAATCAAAGGGCAAGTATATAGTGAAAATTGTGAATCCGATAGCTGGCAAATGTGTATCTAAACTGCTGGAAAAATCCTCTTGTTGCCGTAAAAGCATCTCCTGACATTAGAGGATAAAGCGTGCCAAGAACCGTGCAATCATTTCTCTGCACAGACTCATTCCGTAAATGCTGCTAAAATGCTTTTATGGCAGATTCAGAGAAAGTGAAACCAGCCTCTGCTTCACACTGTATTACCTCCATGATTAGACTGTCCAGATTTTGCAAATGAAACTCAAAACTCCCAGGAGGCCCCATCCACGCAGCCAAAACTATCTGCCAACGTCTCGAAGACAACTGTTCCATCAACGTCTGCAGAGGTAGATATTAGGTAACAGACGAACCATTTCCCATTTATAGAAATGGGGCTTTATGAGATCATTGAGCTCCAATCGAAAGGCTGGCTCTGCTGGATGCACGTTTGACGAATGAGACAGCTCTTCATAAGCTTTCACAAGCAATCGCTTATCAATAAATCCTCAAGGCTACATCAAAGCGAGATCTCCCATGTTCAGACTCCACAACAGAGCTGCCCGGGCCTGCGGTGAGCTGCTTCGTACAATTAAACGAACAAACAAAGTTAGGGTGTGTCGCCACATTTGTGCTTTTCATCAACATTGAGATTATACGTTGCAGTCGACCAAAGCTCCTTATTAAACTCACAAAGGTCTGTGATTTTCAAGCTCCTTAGTCCCACGGGTGGCAAAAGCAGGCCGGTGCAATAATCTAAATTGAATTTCCTTTACGCAAGGCTGCATGTTGCATGCTACTTCCTCCACCCTGGAGTATAATCTCACTGGATGTCTATCTGTTAATCTGACCCTGAGTTTACTTTTAGGACAAAAATTAGACACTACAGGCTAAATATTCATTGTTTTTTTTTAATAAACAGTGACTACTTTGCCTACTTTGCTTAACATTTTAAAATTAAAAAAAAATTGTATTTATTTATTTCTCCTTTTTTTGTTTACAAAGAAAAACTACATATACTTAAAAATAATTAAAATGATAAATAGGCACAACGCATTTACTAAAATTAAATACAATTAAAATTAAAATTAAAATCTAATTTGAAATGCTAAAAAACAGCAATAGCATAGTCAGCAGAAATAAAGTATATATTTTATTTATAAACATTTCACACCAGATTTATATAACATTTTAATTTCTTAATATGGTGAAATTTTTGGACTGTTGTTGTAACAGAGCCAATGAGCCAAAAGAAGGGTAGATCCAAATGCAAGCCTTTATTTATAGACATGGTCAAGAAAAGAAGCAGGGTCTAAACGGAAGTAAACAGGTATGATGAAGACACAAATCCAACGATTAGCAAACAGTATCCAAATGGGCTAGGCAAGAGGGGTAATCTGAAAACACGAGCAATAATCCAGACAAATCTGAAGTACACAGGCGAGAATCAAAACACGGGAAAACAAACAAGGCAAGACTATAACTAGACTATGAAAACTAAACTAAACTGGTTCTGTAATGTAGCTATCAAAAGGTGACTGATAAATGGTGAAACAATACTCAGCATTGAACAATGAGTTGGGAACTGCTATTTATGGTGTGAGACTGATAAAATGAAGGAGAGAGTGTGATGAGTGCAATCAGGTGTGTGTCGTCAGTGCATGGGAATTGAATTTTCGGAGCGAATTTTATTAAAATTCAATGTTCTTCTTCCACTTGTTTCTTTCTAATTAATTTTGAGCAATTGAAAATTGTCTCTACAACATATTCAGTGTAGTTTTTGTGCCTTAGGGTACTGCTCCAGTGACAGCTTTGTGCCACTTTTCTAGTGTATTCACCTGTGGTGTCTAAACCTAAAAGGAAAAAAAGAGGAATTGGTTCCACTTTTTGGTGCCAAAACAGAAGCTGGCTAAATCTCATGGGATTATTCAAGTCAAGAGCTTTTGGATTACAAATGTAATTAGGCTGCTTTGAATTTAGATTTAGTAAATGTGATTTGGGACGTAAGTTTTTCTTCCATGCCAAAACATTAACTAACTATCCATAAAGCAAGACAACAAACATCCTTCATCTTCTACAGCGTCCTTACATCTGCCTTGTTCTCCAGAATTCCTCCGGCTCTCCTGGTAATTAGTGAAGGTGATGTGATGAGGGGGGCATGGGACAAGAAAGGCAGTGAGGGGAAAGAAGAGGAGGATGGGGAAGCTGAGAAATGTCACTCGCAGTTCTTTGTGGGTGCCAGAGATAGGAGGCTTACCGGCCGCTCCAGGCAGCTTTGCTCCCGATGGCCTTGCAGCAATGTGCTGCGATTGCACTGTGCCATTGACTCCTACTTAATCGCTTTTTCTGGATCTGCCACGTCTGCTTACAGCAGCCGGCGTGACTCCCGACAGTGAGCACGAGAGATCAATACAATGTGGGAGATGGCTATTACTGAGCGTTATTGCATCCTAGCAGCTGGCAATTCTTTGTTTCCTTTAAGAGAGAGATGTGCACTGTATCTTTTTTCAATCATATTGCCAGATATTGAAGAGTGACAGACAATATAATTTGAACACAGAAGCAAACAGTTCTCATAAGTTAACGTACCGCTTGCAGAATCTGCAAAGTGTTAACAGATAAAAATAAAATAAAAAATAAAAATAAAAAGATGATTGGTGTAAATTCAGTATTCAACATTTTGGTGATTCTTCAAGGGTGTGTTATTTTATGATCATAACTGTATGCATATAGAAATGCATACAGTAAAACATATACAGAAGCAGACTATATTATATAAATATACATACAGAATATAAAGTGTGTGTGAGAGAGAGAAATAGAGAAAAAGTAATTATATACCAAAATATCAATAGTAGACTTACATATAAACATGCAAATACATTTTAGACACATATGCATGCGATATATATTATATGAAAGTAACAGTAACATGTGTCCAACACAAATGGAGTAGTGGGCCGTCATATTACTGTGGAACCCAAGAAGCAGATGCTCGTTCAGTTCTTTGCTTAAGGTTCTTATCTCAGTCATGATATTAAAGCAGGAAGAGAGCACTGGTCATTTAAAATCTAAAATCTCTGCTGGCAAAAACATTAGAACCTGCAACCTTCAAGCACCTGCAACCACCATTAGCTCATGCCATATAGTTTTGTATTTACATATATACAGTATAGCAAAGCATATGTAAAGAGAGAGTAGTGTAGTGTATATATATATATATATATTATATGACGAAAGTCCCAAGCACAATTCACATCGCACTGGCAACCAGTGAGGAACACCTGGCTGCACCCATAACCACACCTGCGGTTCCTTGAGTGGGGGCTTTATAAGCTGCGTAAGCAATGCTACAGGGAAAGCCTTGCCTCCATGACATTGAGCATTGACGCCACATTCTTATCTTCCCCTAGAGAGCAGTGTGTGACTGACAGCCCACAAAGGAGCACAGCACGGACCCACTGCACCGGAGAGGAAGAGAGCACCCACAGCACCAGAGCACCCACTGAATTGTCGCTGTTTCTTCACCTTGTAAATAAATCCACCCTCCGGCTCTACTTGTCATGAGATTCTTCACCCCCAGTGACACTGGTGGAAGATGCGGGCAAGTCATTGAAGAATCACCGGCAAGTGATTTCCTTCACCTTTTTTTGTGTGTCTACAGTACAGTTCACAGACTAAGCACTCCTTCCCCACATTCCTGGCCCGCACAGTGTTATCTCCCACCTGTGCAGCCTGATATTTCCACATGTGGTATTATAAGCCCCGTCTGCCAGCCCAGGCTGCCAAACTCACCCGACTCACCGGTCTTGCGCAGCATTGGCTGCTGAAAGGGGCTTCATCAACCAGCCAGGTAGCGGAACATGTGGTGGTGGACCGTTTTTCCCAGGCCGTCCATCGATCTCACCAGGCAGTCGGCATTCGGAACCCAACTAGAGGAGGTGAAAGTGAATGAGAAATTGTTTTTGGGCCCTCACGTCCTGACCCCCCTGCATGGAGTAAAAAACCTTCTTGCTCATTACGTGGAAGGACACACAACAAGTCCAAGCTCGTAGAGTAGCCATCACAGCTGCTCCTAGTACCAGGCCTGTGGAAGGGAGGGTCTTGAAGGATTTACTGGTACCTGTGTTAATCAGGAGAGACTGGCCTTGGTTCGACCTAGCTGTACCCTGAGGCTTGTCTGCAGGCTATTGAGGAGGATGTCCAAGATCAAATGTTCAAATGTTCCAACCATCACTCAGCCCATGGTCCAGCCCAATCGTAATGGTCCCGAAACCGGAATGGCACCCCCCACTTCTGCAATGACTCCGTCAGCTCAATGAAGTCTCAGAGTTCGAGGTGTACTCCGTGCCTTGGGAGGACAAATTACTTGACCGACTGGGAAGGGCCCAGTGTTTTTCGACCCTGAAACCTTACTAAAGGCTACTGGCAGGTACCGCTCTCTGAAACACCAAAACCTAAAATGGCTTTTTTCACCCCTAGTGGCCACTGGCAGAAAACATACCCTTCCCTTCAGCCTCCACGGGGCACCTGCCATGTTCCAGTGGATGATGGACATCGTGTTGCAGCCCCACCAGGTGTATGACGTTGCCTACCAAGACGATGTGGTCATCCACTCTGAGGTATGGGAAGAGCATCTGGAATGGCTGTGGAGGATGCTTTCAGAGCTCTGGAGGTCTGGATTCACCGCCAACCCTCGTAAATGCCACCTAGCACTCTCTGAAGCAAAGTACCTGGGTTTCTTAGGGTTGGCGGGCTTTTATTGTTGCTTTATCTCTAATTTCTCCTTTTTAACGTCCAGTATCTGACCAGGAAGAGGCAGAAAGAGAAATTACTGTGGACCCCAGCAGCAGAGGAGGCCTTCCAGGATAAGATGGCTCTAACATCGGAAACCAGTTCTCCAAGCCCGGACTTGAGCTGACCCTTTCTGCTGCAGACAGATGCCTCTGACACGGGACTGGGCACCATCCAGGAAGGAGAGTAGCATCTGATCCTGTACATCAGCAGGTAGCTGACCTCAGCCGAGAGAAACCTGGAGCTGCTGGTAAAAAATGACAGTCCTGGAGCTGCTGCTAAAAAAATGCTACAAATTTCACAATTAATAACAAATACATTTTCACAATTAACAAAACATTATATTTTGAGCTACAAAGATGGAAATTGTATTTTCTCATAAAATGTTTTCCAATACTTTTTTAACATATATATCCACATCCATATTTTATATATACAAACTCACACAACACACACAACAGTTATATTATTATATATATAGATTGTGTATATGAACATACCTGTATGTATCCTGTTATTACAACAGTCACTATATAGACAAACACACATTTACTGACCTGTAACACAGCACTCTCTGTGAATTCTATATAAAAGCTGTGCATATGTGCAAGTGTCTGCGGAGCCGATTAGGAAAGGTTCTTGTGTGATACACCTCGCATGGCAACAAGGCGGCTTAACGACTGGTTGCTAAGGACCAAATCAGAGGCGAGCCCCCCTGAAGAGATTCTGTGCCAAAAAGAAGGAATTCCCCCCGTGGCAGCGCTAGAAAATGCCACTGCTGGGTTACCATGGTGACCACATGGAGTCAATGAAGGAGAGAATGGGGCCACATGTGTCTTTTAAAGGGTGGCAGATTGTCAGATTGGAGATGTTGTGGAGGAGAACGCTGTGAAACACATCAAGTCTGGATTAACCCACAGTATTCACAGGCAGTGTCATAGCTGGCAGTCTCTTTGTGACAAATGGTGCCGTTTTGCCCCTAACCGACTTAATTAATTTTAAATTAGTGACAAATGTGGAATAGAGCAGATGGAAGAAAAACCTTTTAAATGTTTAATCAATATGCTTTCAGAAAGCATAAAATTGATACAAAGGTAGTGTATATGTATGTATATAAATTTAGCTTAAGTACCTGTTCCTAAATGCATGCAAATGATTTGTAAAAGCATCAGGTCTGATATTTTTAACTGTTTATTAACATGTCAGCTGACCCCAACATGCATATACTACCCACTACAAGTATGGACATGGTAAAAGGCCATATTTTTGAGGAATGTTTGAGGAACATATGCTTTCATTAGCATTTTTGCTAAATTAATGCAGCAGGTATAAAAACGAGGCTGCAAGGGATAGACCTTCCATGCTTTCAGTGGCATCCACTGTTAAATAAATAAATAAAAAATTATATAATAAATATAAAAATTGTTTAAAGCTCCCAAATCACTTTTCATGTATGGAATTTTTTGTATACAAAATTTCTTGGAAAGACATTTTCATTTCAATTTCATCAGATGAACAATAACATAAAAAAAACCCTTTAAAACATAAAACAACAGTACAACCGACTGAAGAGATGTCTATCACATCCTCACTTTCATTCCTGTTAAAAATCAAAGATGGCACCAATGTGAATTAGTTATAGAATTCTATACGTTCACAGCAGTGTAATTTCAGTATTATTTATATATTATTATTATATTACAGCATTTTACCAAATCTTTGTTCAGTTTATATTTTCAGCTAACAGTTAGCTATTATTTAAATAAACAGTTTTTACATAGTTTTAGGTGTCGATGAGAAGACCAGTTAACAGATTTTAAAACCTCAGCCTTGCTTCCTCGCCACTTTTGTACAGCTAGAAAGTTTATTTTCAGTCAGAATGGATGTCTAATTTCATTTGCTAAATTCATCTACCTTTAAGTGAAAACAAGGGGAAGGGCCCCTCTCAGCCTCTGGGCCCTGTAGACTCCGCCCCTGCCTCTTCTCTGCAAGCAAACTAAAGATGGAAAGAGAGTCTTTACTGACCTCTAGTGGTCGTGTTGTGAAAACAAACCATCGATTTATAGTTTCGTTCTTCACAGATGTTTTTTTACGGCCCATATTTCTACACTGATGCAACAATACACTAAGGCATGACTTCATTACCCCCAGCCATTCCCTTCTGCTGAATAAATAGAAATTCTATTCATTTTTCTTCTTTATGGTTGTGCTTTGGCCAATAGGACTGTTTGAAACCATAAGCAGAGCAGCAAGAAGGCTCATTTCCAAACAAGGACATATTCAAGCTATTACATGATTTTATGGCCAACATCCCACCACACTGCTGTCAAACTGGATCATTAAACAGAGAGCGAACAATCTACAGGCAACCGAGTCCTAGTGTTGTCTTTGGATGGAGCTGGTTTTGCTCTTTGGCTCTCTTGCAGTATAAATACGTACTAGCTACACAATGCGATGATGACCTGAATCAACCTAGTTTAAGAACAATAGGTAGTAAAAATATCGCTCTCCTCATCCTATAATAGGAGAAGGGTCAGTACAGATGATGTTTTTGGACGGTGAGGCTGAGTCTGGGATGTATCTGGGGAATGCACGCAGTTATAAATAACAGCTGCTCGACACCAAGCAGAACATTCTTATATGGATTGAAAAAAAGTGGGATAAAAACAGCTGGATTCAAATAAATAGGTCTCTTTTAAACATGGAGCTTTTTTCTTTTACATATATGAAAGGTTACAGCATGATTGATACGAAAGTAATGCTATTTAAAAGAATAGTTCACCCCGCACACCTTCAGGGCATCCAAAATGAAGTTTCAGAACAGATGTGGAGAAATTTAACGTTACATCATTCGCTCAGCAGTGGATGCTCTGCGGTGAATGGGTGCCGTGAGAATGAGAGTCCAAACAGCTGATAAAAACATCACAATAAACCCCACCACTTCAGCCCATCAATGAACATCTTTTTAAACATTATTATGGATTATGGCCTGGTATTTTGGCAAGAAGCGACAGTCTTATTCTTTTTTCTGGTCAACCTTTAAGATTCTGCAATGTTCTACGTCACCAATCAAGCACATTTGTGACAAAAGTGAGGTATTCCTTCAAAGACATTTTAACTCTGCTTTATAAACTATACTGTTATGCTAATAACAATTTATATAATTTTTGAAAAATGTTTTATTCATTTTAAGGGGGAAAAAACATCTTATTAGTGGCCTCAATGTGACATATTCACACAGTTTAAAAGAACACTTGGGTGTTTGTGAATCATTTATTTGTACATTTGCAATAATCATGTTTCATCCAGGAATCAAGAATAAATTGTAAAAAACAAAAACAAAACAAAAAAAAAACAATAGGCACAATCTGCATGGCATCTGCATTCTTTTCAGCGTAATATAATACAACTTTTCTCTTTATCTAAATATATCTATATATAAATCTTCTCTCACTATGCAGTAGAACACACCTGCTGTCTAATCAAATGCAGATACTTTAAGGCAACAATTGTTCAAACTTCACAGTTTCTCAGTTGTCAATATTTTTATGTTTGTTTTTACATATTCATATATAACATATGTAACATCACTGCATAGGCCGAAGCATATAAATGGAGACTCCACACATCACGATTCATTATTGTCTTTATATACAGATTGTCTGTGGCATCTATTGGCAAATGCCTTGAAGAAAAGTGCGGCGTGTCAGTTGTTTGTTATTTTCTTCTTTTAATTAAGAAAACACGAGTTCATCTTCATTTCACAGTCGATTAACTAAGATACAAATAACAAAGGGGAAAGTATTAAGACAGAAAAGTTCAAATAAAGGAAACATTAGGCAGCCATAAGCTGAAAACATACCGTATGCTAATTTGTAACATAGAAAGGAACTAAATTCTTAAATAGTACCTACTAAAATGATAAGTAAATGTATAATTACAAATATACAATTCAGAGAATGGCAGTATGGACATGAAGTGAACTGAAGGCAGATTTCTTTAAGTGATTGTCCCTATTTGTTCTCTAAAATATGGTTTTAGATACTTTGGATTGATTGTTACCTCCAGAAATTCATTTATTCAGTCACTTTAGCATAATGCAAATGATCTAAATGAGATTCGACTGACAAGTGCATTTAAACATGCTTATTATTCTCATTTAAATATTAAAATAATTTCACCTAAGAAACCTAAGTGGGTTTAGCTATACAGTTTTTACAATTTGGATACTCAAAACATCTGCATTAAAATTTAGATCAATTTCAGGCATCTGATTTACATCATGAAAAAGGAAATAAAATTAATGTCAATACTGTGAGTCAGAAAAATATGTTGTACAAAAACATTATAGCAACAAGGTCACATATGCGCTGTAATAAACATTTTTACAATTTGCCAAATATGTACATGATACTGTTTATTTAAAAGCAAACCTACAGTGAGGCCTAAAAGTCTTTATAAGGATTGAATGTATTGGTTTGCATTGCATTTTTGCAAGAGACAAAATACAGTTGTTTACAGTACCAATTCTTTCAGGTATTTATGACAGCCTGGGAGTGAGAATAAAACAACTGACTGGTTGATCTATAACCGACAAAATTATAGAGAGCAACCACATGGGCTGCCTAATGACTGAAAACACATTTGCAATTAATACATTCAACCACTAGGGGTGCTATAGCTGCAAACGAGTGGGCATTTCTCCATACTGCCGTGCTGAGATCAACATCTCTAAACAAGTTTCATATATAAAGTCTGTCTCTTCAGAAAGCTCACTAGGTACGTAAATCATCCTTAGAATACTGAACAGAGGTATACTGGTTAAAAATATTCACATCACAGTCTGTGAAGGACACACACACACACACTCCTTTCCTGACATCACAAACATGTGCTCACACACATCGGAGGAAGCAATGGTGTCACTTCAGTCCATAAGGAGAGCGGTACGAAGGCCAAAGGGCTCCTCAGAAAACGAAATCACTGTCAGAATGATAAAAAGGAAGGTCAGTGCATGTCACATTCCTCTCTTGTGTGTTCTGTTAGCAGGGTAAAGAACAAACCAAAATGGGCTAGGAATGTACAGAAAGGTAGCAATCAATAAAAGCAAATAGAAGGTATCACTCACAATTCTGGTATAATCAGAGGCAAAGGTCACTCCTTTACTGGTCCTTTCTTGTGACCCGCTGCTGCTGCCGCTCACCGAGTTCTTACGCATGATACCTGAAAGTGTGTTTGTGGAAATTACATTACACTTATATATAAGTTACTGCCATTTGAGCAGTAATCTATAAGCGATAAATTGGTACATTAGAAACATTACTAAAAGTCATACTTTTTATGAGAAATGAATGCACACAGCAACTCACTCCAAGGACCATAATGTGCACTGCTATTACTTTAAGTGCGTGCTAGATAATGAACTAAATCTTAAAACGTGGAAATAACAAAACAATAAAATGTCATCCAATAAAAAGTACAAATAAAATTTCGCAGAGGAAATGTTTTCTTCTTGTAATATTATTCACAAGAAACCTTCAAAAAGAACTGATATCCTCGTATTTTTTACTTTTGTCAATAACTTCATTTTGACAGTTTCCACGATCCAATCAATTCCAAACGCAAACATTTAAATCCCTACCTAGAAATACAGTATTATGTTGTTTGGTTGTTATGTTTTATCCCTTTTTTTAAACAAAGTAGGTTGTGAACAGATTTCGAAGTTGAAATATTCAGTAAAATATTTGAAGCTTCTCCTGTGGTACCTGTAGGGGGCAGCATGTCCAGTCTCTGCAGGCTGTTGCGGCGAGAGCTTGGGTACCCTCCGCTTTTAGACAGACGACGCTGGCGACTGGACAACATGGCTGCTGGAGACACAATTCCTGGAGGGGGCACTTTACCCATGCGTTTGTAGAGCTCCTCGATCTCTTGTTTTTGAGAGGCCTGGAGAGCCTGAACCTCTTGCACATGTCTGAGAAAGAGAGAGAAAGACAGCAAGTCATCAACGAGGCAGTCATTTTAAAGCTTCAGGTGGCAATCACAAAGTAATACAAACATGCTTAGTATATAGTATGCACAATTTATTAATAAGTTAACCTATTAGATCTCATTCGGCAATATAACATAAGATATAATCTATGTAAGTGTTTTTTGATTTTCTGTATTTTTGCATTATGTTTTTCCAGACCTGAAAACTTTGACAGCACTGAACATATTCGGCCATGTTAGATCAAAATACATTTTGGGGTCTAAACTATAAGAGGTACAGTAGCTGCTTCACAAGTTAGGTGCAATGCTAGAATTTGAAGAAGCACTTCATAAAACATGCAGGGCTTGTACCTCAAGCGACCCACAAAACACAGCACAGGCTCACCTCTCTCTGAGTTCCTGTAGCTCCTCATACATTCCCTCGTCTTCACTCTCTGTCTCGTCGCTGCTAGCGTACGACGTGCTGCGTGTATAGCTCATCCACGGCTGATTGAGATTGAACTGAGGACTCCCGGCTGAACTTTCCAGCAAACTTACACTTATCCTCCTCCGCCTCCTTTCTGTCTCCTCCTCCACCTCCTCCCCTTCTTCACCTCCTCGTCCCTCGTCCGGTTCTAAAACTTTTCTCTCTGGTGTTTTAGGTTCTCCGGTCCACAAGGGGGCGCTGTCTGGGCGGCAGAGAACCTTAGTAGGTGGTTGGATAAGTGGTGGGGATTCGTTCAGAGAGCTGTGACTGCTTTCTGATTCCACCTGTACGTCTGTGCTGCTGTCTGATTGGCTGTTGTGAGTAGGGGGTGTGGTTTGGGGTCTGTTTTGGGTCGGTATGGATGTGGCCGTAGCTGTAGGGGTGGGAGTTGGCGTCAGCCTGGAAGTCGGGCTGGGAGTTGGAATGGGGATCTCCTTGCTTGGACTGACTTGGAATCTTCCAACTGTGACAATAGACTTTTTCTCTGTAGAAAAGGTGACAAAGGTTTTTTTTTAAACATGGTAAAACAGCAAAAACTTCTTTTGTTTGTTTTTTGGCATTCTCTAAACAAATTGTGAGTAGTAAAGTGCTAAAAATATATATATTGAAATGTATTGAACTGAACAATGTGCTTAGTATGCAATGAGCTGCTACAGTCAATAGATGGCAGCTGTGTATTTTTATTTCAATCCTTGGATACACATTCCTAGAAATTTTTAAAGTACACTATCATTTGAAGTTATGGATTATTCATAAAATATGCTGTATTTTTTAAAAATAAGTCTCTTATACTTATCAAGGCTGCATTTATTTGATCAATACATACAGTATATATATATAAAAGTGTAATATATTGTAGAATATTATTACATCCTGAAATAATTGTTTAGTATTTTAATAGTTTTTATATGTAATTTAATATTGCAATGGCAAAACTGAATTCAGGATTCTTTGGTAAACAGAAAGCTTGAAAGCACACAAAAGTGTGTTTATGCGTGTGCACGTGTAATAATGGACGTAAATATTTATATTCTTGCCTAGCTGTGTGGCCTTCATGTACTTCTTTATCTTTGTGTACAAGGAATATAGGGTGTGTACTGTTTATGGGTGTGTGTGACCAATGGAAAGAGTGCAACTCACCTTCAGATATAGGTGAGAGTCTAGATTTGGCTGCAATGGTATTTGTTTCTAACACTGCCAGAGACATGGATAGAGTCGGGGAGGACCTTGGTACAGGTGAGGACACCTAAAACAAGTCAAAAATCATTAATAAAAGCGTCAACCACAGACGTCCTACTACAGGTGCTTTGAGACATGTAATAACAGACAACACCCTTGTCAAATACTGTACATTTTCAGAACAGGTTTGTCTAAGTATTCTCACATAGATGCCTGAGAGCAATCCTCAATTTAAAGGAATAGTTCACCCATAAATTTTAATTATGGCATGCTTTACTCACCCACCAGTAAAAATAGAAAACTTTTCTTAGAAAAAAACATCAATCTGCTTGAGAGGACATGTGATAATCACCCGAAGGTGTATAGATTAGTTTTATAGATTAGTATTTACGGAGCTTCAAAATAATGGCCACTTTTAGCAAGTTTGGAAAAGCTAGGATACATTTTTAAAAAAAAAACTTAGACTGTGTTTGTCGACAGAAGAAAGTCATAAAAAAGATACTTGTGGTGATGGTAATCTAACCCCTCTACCCCCCAAAAAGTTAATTGTTGAAAAATTGTGAAAATATATATAAAAAAAACAACAACATTTGGCTATATTCTAATTGTTATGCTATAAAAACCACCTCATAATAAGTCTTGTAATTGAACATGAGATGCTAAGTTTGAATATATTCAAAAATATTTGTGAGCAGCCAGAATATTCTGCAATATTTCTCCAGTTGTGTTTAAAAAAAAAAAAACTAATGCGGATTATGTTTGATATGAGTGTAAATTCGGAATCCAAAAATTTGGCTGTACTAAAAGTTGTTTTGTGTGTGTTACTTCAAACACTTACAGTGTTTTGCGGGCTCGGGGATGTAGACGATGCTGGTGAGCTTGTGCTGGATGGGGTGTGGGAGCTTGATGCTGAACTGTCTGCCCGCTCTCGGAGTTGCCCAATGGGATAAGACTGGCTCTCTGTCAGTGGGCTACTTCTAAACCCTGGAGAAGAGCTTGGGTTTGTGGGATTTGGGTTTATGGGCTGTTTAATCTCAGGGGCCGTACATGTTCTCAGCTCTCTATGTGGGACTACTGGTGGAGATGCTCTTTGGCCCCCTTCATGAGGTTCAGGGACTGGTGCCGGAACCTGCGTATGAGCATCAGGATATTGATACATATCCATATACTGTCCGCCCTGTGCTGCCTGGTAGTATGGAGCATCAGCATTGTGCTGAGCTGGATATATAGGGCCATAGCCTGCTTGAGGGGCCATTTGTGGATGGAAACCTTGAGGGATGGATCCAGGGGGTATAAAGGACTGTGCAAAGTTCATAGCCATGGAAAGAACACTGGCCAGTGAAATAAGGGGTTGCTGGGAAGGTGGTGGCCACATGCCTGCAGCTTGCGGACCAGGCGGAGGGGCAGCTGAAAGCGGCAGATTGTTGGTTTCAGCTTGAGTTGGCATCTCTGTGGACTGCTGAACCGGTGAAACAACTGAAGAGGATGAAGAAGAGGAGAAGAAGTTTGGGTTGCTGGGTACACGGGTGAGCGGACTTGGGTTGAGGGGACTCTTGAGGGAGGCGTGATCAATTTGGTAGGGGTAGGGGAAATGGGAGTTGTGAGCGTAAGGTGGTTTGGGGAGTTGATTTGGCAGGAGATGTGGCAGGGGGTCGGGGTGGGCGTACTGAGCATAGTTGGGTGTAAAAGACTGGTAGGTCTGAGAGGAACCTAAAGAAAATGGTAGGAGGAAGAATGAGAGAAGCACTGGGTTAAGCTCAATACACATACATGTGAAAGTCTTGGCTGCCAAGTTCTAAACTCTTCTCTACATAGTCATACCATCAGCAGTCATTGTGGCCATTGATGCTGTTATAAGAAGTGGTGTGGCACTGTTGTTAAAATTTAGGACCAGAAAGCAGTCATGGGTTTGAGTCCCACAAAGAAAAAGCCATGATCTGTCACCCTTTATGCTGTAAATTCTAGGTTGTTCCACAGGGATTGTGCCTCAAGTAAATGCTGTAGGTTTCTGTGAATGAAATCACTGTCTATGTGGTTGTTTGTCTATGTGGTTGTTTCTCTTTGTCACTAACTTATGTGATAATTTTCAATGTTCAGCTAAGAATCATTTATTAAAATAGGACTCCCTGACGTACTTTGACCTGAAAAAGCTCCATGATCATCACCGTGGCATAAAAATAAAGCCACACATTGAGATGTGACCATACTTCAGTGGAGCTAACCACATTGGAGCATTTATCAAACCCCATGTGCTCGACTTCCTGTGCAGACACATTGGCACAATGATTCGTAACTACATGTGTCTTTTAAGAAAAGAAAAGAAAAGCTGGTGATCTTGAAATAGAGCTTTGCACAGGCTGAGTAGTTTGTTCTCTCGGGTAATGAAATCTACTTGTTCATTTTGAAACAGCAGGTGTCAAAAGCAAATCCTGACATACGTCAACAGTGACACTGGTGCCAAAGCTTGGTCTCCATGGGGATGGGTGTTTAGAAAGCCAATTGAAGAGTGGGATACACAAGATATCGAGTTTGTTCCGGTAGCTCCACAGATAATGGAAATAGGCATGGAAAAGTGCTCTGAGTAACAATGACACGAACGAAAGATAAAAGAGCGAGGCAGAGAGAATGTTCATTATGACGCCCCTTGTACACCGAACGTCCCCGAGAGGTCCGGACTGTACAGATCGTCTGTGACAGAACATAGCGCTCATTACCTGGAGAGACCAAAGAGGATCGGTTCTGATAGAGGAAGCTTGGTCGTAAAATATAACAATGTAATCATGTAAATCATCTGAATTCTACTTCATGGTAGAAATCTAAACATTTTACTTAAATCTGGTTAATTAATACAGCCACTGACAGACTGATGTATTTTGTGACACCTGAGGTTGTGCAAAAGCAGGAAACGCAGGAAAAAATATTTTACTGAATAACATAAAACAATGGAGCAATAATGACCAATTGTTTCGATTCAGTAAATCTGATAGATTCTATATGATCTAACACGTTTATAGCTAAGCTTTCAGTTTCATGTAGATGAATTACCTTTTGTATGTAAATTTGAGCCTCACCGTCATGTAAATTATATTTTAGCATGATTTTAGTAAGTACCACTGGTAACCATTTACTAATAGCCATTATCAATACAAATTCTCAATGTGGTATCATTTTAGGTGGAGCTGCTAATGTATTGTAAAAAGCAGAGCACATAAATTGAAGGAAACAGAAAGTGTTTTATTGTTGTACCTGTAGTGTGGAAGGACTGTGAACGCAGGGGCCGGACGGGCGGAACGGCATCGGGATCAACGTAAAAGTCGGCGCTCAGTGTTGGCGAGGACCCCCGGGTCACTGGCCCTATACTGGCAGCGGCATAATCTGAAGGACATTCAAAAATAAGGTCATATCATGATATGCACTTTTAAAAGACATAGTGTTACACATAGTGTATATGATGAGTGTTCGTGTTTTTTTGTGTCTGTGTGTGATCTGCAATCTGCAAGCGTGTGTGTGTGTGTGTGTGTTTGTTACCTGGTAACGAGGAGGAAGAGTTTGTGCGAGCAAGGCCGTGCGTGTGGAGATTGGGCTGTGGAGAAAAACAGAGCACACGCTGCCATTAACATCACCGTCTAGAAAAGTGAGAACCACGAGTGAGAAAAGATAAGAATATTGTCGCACAAGCATGAATAAAGTCTACAGTCACACTGTGACAGAGGCCTTTCTTATTAATGACTCTACAATATTGATGACCACCTTCTCTTATTACAATCACAGTGTAAGGAACACACTGTGTCTTTGTTCGTTAATTGTTATCTCTGACATCTGATGACATCAGAAGATTGGATTTCTGAACATATAAAATCCAGAAGTGGAACTGCATTACAAACCTTTGCCAGACACACACGTGTAACCACTGAAACCATATTTAATTATTTTCCATTTTTAATTTAAACTTTTTGTCTTTGAATGATCAATTTAAATGTCAAACATTAAATTGCGATTAATATCATCCAAAATTTATATATAGCACTATATATATATATATATATATATATATATATATATATATATATATATATATATATGACGGAGGAGCCAGCGACAGACACAGTGGGCGTGGCGTCAGGCCTCGGAGAGGCTTTTCTTTATTAACAAAATAAATAATAATGCAAAACAAAGTGTCCAGGGGGGAAAGTGTCCAAATAAAAGGGGGATCTGGTGTCCTCGTCGTGCTCCGGGTAACGTGCAGGTTTAGGCCGTGTTCAAGGGGGGGAAGGGTCCAGGTAAGGGGCGGAGTCCGGCGGTCGCACGCGCTCCCCTTTTTTCTGGTCCGGGGCGCGAGGGGCGGCGGCTTCTTCCGCGGCGTCTCCGTCGCTTCTTTGCTCCGGCGGCAGAGTGGGATGAGCTGTGTGCTCACAGCCTGGACTACGGGGGTCCCACGACGCACTTCTCGGACGGCGGGGTGAGGTCCATCGCGCACCCTTCCTGGACCCACGAGGACACCAGCGTGCATGCACGGGGGAAGAGACCGGTCTCCCGAGGAGGGACGCGGTCAGGTATTTAACGGCGACGGTGACAAGGCTAATCCCCTTCAGGTGTGCCTCGTCACACGCCGCCAGACCTGACTGATACCACGCCCCTCTCTCGAACACACCCACTCCCGTCGGGAGCCTGGTGAAGGGCGCGAGTAAAGGACGGGGTGATGGTGACAATAAAGAGGAGGGGCAGCCGACTCGTCACAATATATATATATATATATATATATATATATATGTAAAATGTGAAAATAAAAATATTGCAAAAAATATATAATAATCTATAATTCTCCTAAAATGATAAATACAGTGGATACAAACCTGTGAGGCAGACAGCGAGCCGACTCCACTCAGATAAGGCAGACGAGCAGTGTCTCTGGGGCTAAGGGGCTCCAAAGGCTCTCTCCTCATCAGGGCCTCCGCTCGACGGATGATGTCCCTCATGCGGTGGATGAATCCCTCTCTCTCCCCAGGTAGGATAAACTCATTATGTACCTAAAAGAAGGGGTGCAAAGAGACAGATAAATTAATTGGGTTGATGTAATTTTGAGTCCTCTTGCATGCTCTTTTGAGCAGAGTTTCTTAATGAGTTCAAAGATCTCCTTCAAAGCTACTGGAATTCAATGTTGTTCACTGCAGTGTATCACTGCTCAAAGACATGTACTCATAATGTAGCGAAGGGAAACACTACTTTCTATATTTAAGACTCCTAAATCCAGTCTCAAGGCCATGGGCTGGATGATCAAAACAGCTTTTAGTCACAGCTAACACAAAGAAGCCAAAGAAAGCAGCTAACCAAAGTTATTTTCAGAATCTCCATTAAAAACACACTCACCCTAGATACCATTTTACATAAATCTTTTTGTGCCTCTTTATTAACACTGAAAACTGTTTTAAACTTGCTATGGTGTCTTAAAAACCTTCTGCCAAGTGTGCAACTGAAACACAGTCCACATGGTGCATATTACTGTAAAAAAAAACCTAGAAATACACATTTCAGTGATTTTTAGCACTACCAGAGTCACAAACCAGTTCTTTCTCCTGTAGGCTAAAAATATGTCAAAAAAGCTGACGAGTCACAATGGACAGACAAGAACTGGTTTTCCACTGATAACTGAAGATGCTACAGGACAAAATGTTTTAGATGAACAGATGAGAGAAATGGTGCATAGATTTTCCACTGTAGGTTTGAGGTCGCAGAGTTTGTGCAAACACAGAAGCTGAAACATCAACACTTCTCACGGTATAATGCAGTTCTCACAAGGAGTGCCACCTTATCTCTGTCCTGTGTCCTCTTTGACCTCTATAACTTTCAGTTTACTGATATGTTAGAATTTGTTTTTACATATATATTGTATAGGTATGCACTTTTTTATTATTTACAATTACAGTTTTTTGGTCACGCTTTATATTAGATGGCCTTAACTACTTTGTACTTGCATCTTGCAGTTTTTTTGGTTTTTAATTTCCCGCTCACCATCACTGCAGCAATGTCTTCTGGGTTGTCTCCATCCAGATCGAATTTAAATGTCACCATCTTGCTGTTATGGGTCTGTAGCTGACACTCTACAACCCGATCCACTTTATCTGACAGCTGCATGAAGAAAGACACAGGTAGGGAATGATTCGTGAGCATTTATCTGTGACTATATCACAAAAACGCAACCGGTTTTGAAAGCAGTTATCCATATTTTGCATTAAGGCACGATTTCCGACTTAGTATTAGCATAAGTGTAAGGTCAGGAATCGTGTATGGACAGTTAATTAAGGTTAGCTAATTGACAGATGAGTCACCCCAGTGATGCGTAGCCGTGAGCGAGCCCTCTTCCTGAGCAGCTTTGTTCCTGTGCGTTTGTTCTGACCTTTCCCGCCTCTCTCGGAAAGGCCCTCGTTTCCATCACTCAAACCAGACGTGACATCAGAAGCGTAGCTGTTCCGAGGGGAAGGATATAAAAAACAGAGTGACATTCCGACTTTCTGAATTTCACAGAACTGGACTTCACAGAACGTTTCTTTTATCAATTTATCCACGAGCACATAAAGGCCAAGTAATTTACCAAGATCTTCTAAATCAGGTTGAGCTAATTGAGTAAAATGCAACAGCGTCCTTGTGTACCCATCTGACCATATGCTATTCTACCTTTGCTTTGCCTTTATCTGGCTTCCTACAGAAATGCCCTTCGAGGTAAATTGCTCCCCTGAGCTAAATCATTACCTTTAATGCACTTACCCACTAGGCTATGTGTATGTGTGTGTGTGTGTGTGTGTGTGTGTGTGTGTATAAATGAGTCACACAGAGAAAGAACTGCTCTCCACTGGAGCACTACGGCCACTGTGGGTAAACGTGGCACAATGTTGGTCAGTTGGCGAGTAAGATTACAGCTCTCATAGCTGGGATCAGGTCCACATTTTCTTGACGTCAAACAAAAGCCACATGTAGACATGCAGTGAGGGAGGCTTTATTTAAATGGCAGTCTTGTAATGCACTGATTCTGCATTCAGCTTAGAGGAATAGTTCACCCAAAACTGATAATTCTGGCATCATTTACTCACCCTCAAGTAATTCCAAACCACTATGAATTTCTTTGTTCTCCTGAACACAAAGGAAGATATTTTGAAGTTTGTAACCAGGCTGTTTTGGGTCACCACTGACTTTCATGGTATTTTTTACGGACATTAATGGTAACGCAAAACAGCCTTGTTGCAAACTTTCATTAAAATATCTACCTTTGTGTTTGGCAGAACCAAGACATTCATACAGATTTGGAACTGCTTGAGTAAATGATGACAGAACTTTCCTCTTTGGGTAAACCATTGTTTTACCAGGTTGATGATATTGCAGCTCTCCTCTGTTTAGTGTATAGGGAGCAGTGGACGCTGTGTTTGGGCACTATTAATTTAGAACTCAGCTTACCTGTCGACAGGAGAGGAAAAACCACTGGCACTTCCTGACTGGGTCCTCTCTGTGTTTTGGGACACAGCAATGCTCTGGGTGAAGACCAAAGTGATTTAAATATGTTTTAACATCAATCAAATAAACATTTTATTTGATCATACAGACACATTATATGATTATTTAGTATCAGTCAGAAATTGTCCGAAACCTCACGTTTTCATGTTAATTTTAAAATATATAAATTGCACACTACAATTCAAAAGTATCTGATTAATGCTCACAAAACCAGTAATACTGTTATGTAATTATGTATATTAATCAACAATGTATATAGAAAAAAGTATATTACTAGCAATGTTAAAAACATGTACTATGATATTTTTTTCAGGATTCTTTGATGAATAGAAATGAATAGAATTTATCTGAATAGAAATCTTGTTTGGGTCAAACATATAATTGTTGGTAACCTACCGATGGGAAACGGAGAGCTGGGATTGCTGCAGCTGTGGGAGGGGCTTCAGTGGATACAGCTTCAGTGGGTGGAGTTTCCATGTGAGGAGCTCCACTGGTTGGTTGTGGAGTTGGGGAGGCATGGTTTGCCACAGGAACTCGAGCTTCTGAAGGATCCTGAAGCCCAGAGGAGCTGAGATATCCATCCGTCTCACAGTCAGCTGCCATGGTAACCATAATCAACCAAAGAAGAGAAGTTTGTAAGTAGTGTGCAATAATGTGTAGAAAGGCAGCCACAGGTTATTAGTAAAAACTGCAATATTGTGAAATAATAATACAATATAAATAATTTTTGTATTATTTTAATTGCATTTAAAAAACAAAATATCTCAGAAATCATTATGTTATTCTGATTTGGTGCTCAGGAAACATTTATCACTATTAATGTTTTTACAAGATAAATATTTTACAATATACATTTCTTGATACACTATTGATCAATTTAATGCATCCTTGCTGAATAAAAATATTCATTCTCTAAAAGAAAATCTAAAGTCTAATAATAAATACCATGCTCACTGATTGGAGCCAGATTGTTTGTAATGGATAAAACAAAAAACAGACAAAAACATACATAAAATGGAAATGACTGACAACAAGCTGCCCTAAACTAATTTACTCATCTAAATTGCCATGTACATTAGTAAACATTCTGTACATGCGAAAGGTCGGGTAATGAATGTAAGCCGACATACTGTACAATATAGCATCTGTTTATCCACTAACAAGTAAATCATGTTGATTTTAAATGTCATTTGGTCATGAGATACATGTTTGAAGTTTTGGTTGGCCAAAAAAGACATGTGGATCAATATTCCCAGAACAACATTCCAATCAACCAATCATGATTAAGCTTACAGTTATTGTATGGCTTACAACCAGGGTTAGGAACTTCTACAAGGCTCAGTTAGGCAACACTTTATTTTGATACTACAACAGTATGTGACTTTGCAGTTATTAGAGTATTAGCAGACTGTCTGCTTATTATCTTCTAATACTTTATTTTGATGGGTTCACAACATACAACATACTGACTATGAGAAAATTTGCAAGCGTATGTCAGCTTATTCTACAAACCCCAAACCTACCCTAAGTCTACTCTCAGAGTTAGTAGACTTGTAGCTGCAAATGAATGAGAATTAGTTGACATGTAGTTGCAAAGTTTCTTATAGTTAGTAGAATGGCTACAGTGGACTATATCAACATAATGTGTAACCAATGTTATGACAGAAAAATATGCAGATGCATAAAAAATTATTTGTTCACAATAAGATCTGTAACGTGAATGCAGAAAATAAAGGCAGGGTTGTCCAATCCTGCAACTGGAAGGCCACTTTCTTGTAGAGTTTAGCTCCAACTTGCCTCAATTGTCTAGTAATCCTGATTAGCCGGTTCAGGTGTATTTAAATGAGATTAGCAGTATATAGTGGCCCTCCAGCAGCAGGTTTAGACACCTCTGGAAAAGGCTGACTTTCTATTTTAATATATAAAAGAGTACACAAACTCACAAGTCGCAGATGAGTAGCTGGAGTGACGTATGTTGAAATGCTGCCGCTGATCGGCATCTGGCTCCTCGGGTTCTGTGGCAAAGCTGGCGTTGAAGCCTGAGTCCAGAGATTCGTTTGCAGGCTGGGAAATGGGGCCTGACACGGTGACGGTGGGCGGAGCTTGAATAGGGGTGGAAACAGGCATCTCTACTGGAGGCTTAGGAGCAGGTGGGTTAGAAACTGAAGGTTCGGATTCAATAACAGGTTCGGGTTCCTCCTCAATCACCTCTTCTTGTCGCCGCCTCTGTGCTTCTTCGGCCTGTCGGCGGAGCTTCTCTCGTTGGCGCTTGATGGCGGTGACACGGTCGCGGATGGCTTTGGCCACGAGTTTGTAGTCTGCCTCACAGACGAAGCCAAGAACAACCTGAAGGGCGTGGATTTGTCATTACTTTTACTAATCTGTTCAGTAATGGCACGGAATTTAATGGAAATGAATCTCTATCAGATTAAGATTTTTGATCTCACCATCTCCTGAGCCACCTCTTCTGGGACGTCCTTGTAGAGTTCAAACAGGAACTCAATGGCGTTGTTGTCTTTATACTTGCCATGAAGCTTCTTGGTGTCATCCATTCGAAGCCAGAGTTTAAGGCCAGACTTCACCATGTCATCCTCCTCAGCCAATTCAACATGGACACCATTATTCTCCTGAAAAAAGGTGTGCTCTAACAGGTCCTGGATAGTGTACCTAAACAAGACAATAAGAAAACATATATAATCATATACTCACTTCCAGGTATAACAAAAGGACATCAAGGTTTTTTTGGTTAGCTAGTTAGCCCCTATTGGTAGATGTTGTTACTACACCATCTGGTTGAAAAAGCATCTTCTTCTACCACAAACAATTGCACCTTAGCCTTATGTATTTTCACCAAATACTTTTTACAAGCAAGTGACACATTTTAATTCCAATTAAACTTAAAATTACAATCCTAAAATAGGATTTATTATTTTTAAGCAGTACCATTTACATTGCTCTTAATAAATGCTAATTATTTTCAAACATTAAACATTTTAAAAACATAATAAAAAAGTAAAATCCCAGCATAATAAGGTCTCACATCTTATGAGAGACGGACTGTCAGGCAAGCACTTTGAGTTCTTAATGTGACTATGAGTAAGTACATTCATCTACAAAAACTGGAGTTAATTAAATCAACACTATTAATCATCAGAATTACCTGCTGCTGGATGGAGTGAGTCATTACTACTGGCTATTGACCAAACGCTTTACATAATGGTTGGATGACATTAAATGGACCATTATCCTGGCAGAAATGTGTTATGCTGAACTGATTACACGATTATCAAGATATTTTGGGTAGAAGAAGAAGTGGTGTGATTGATTGATTTCAAGTGGAGAACAGGTACTGATGGAAAGTATTAGTTAGGTTTTGTATAAAAGTGGAATAAAAAAGACAAAAATTAATTCTGCAGGAAGTCCACACAAAATTACTATATTCCAAAACTACAGAGTTAGCATGACGTGTGGTCTTAAAAAAGTAAGAGAAGTGCTACTAATTAATAAGCTTTCATTTCTTTTGATGTGATTCAAGCAGATCAAATAAATTACCCAATATTTGTGTGTGCTACTGTGTGTATGTTTATGTGTTTGTGTCGCTGCCAAAGTACAGTGCTGTAAACTGGGCTTCCATCATGGTCATAAAGCTCCCTGAGAAGTGTGTCACTAAAAATAAACCCATATATATATATATATATATATATATATATATATATATATATATATATATATATATATATATATATATATATATATATATGGGTTTATTTTAGTATATATAGTATCTGTAAGATTAGCTGTGTTTCAAAAAAAAGGGTTTGTAATTGTAACTGTAACTCTTTCAGTTTAACTAGTGACCCAAAGCCATCTGACACCACAGAGGTCAAATTACACAGAGGAGAAAGTTTATGTTCTAGAAGTGTTCATGTTGGCTTGTTTGACACTGTTGATTCTGTAACCACGTGTCACCTGATCGATGTAGGGCAGAACAGAAATATCAACCAGTGCAGCTGGGTAACAAAAATAGTGGCGTGCAGGGCTTTCTGAAGAGCTGTCTAAATGTCAAAAGGACAAGAATCTGGGTATTGTTGTTTTAATGTGCAAACAGTAAAAACCCGTCTGGCAGGTGTTAAAACATTACGACGACTGCCGGTCCACACACACGCCTTTGCAGCTCTTTGGTTACAGATGTTCTTGTTTGTTGAACGACCTTGTAGACATTATAGTTACCTTTCGTCTTTGTTCATCCGGATGCATCCCTCAATAATCTCTTTCAGTTCAGGGACTTTTACTTTGTAAAAACTGTCTGGCTTCATGCCCTGAAAAAGACAGAGAGACAGAGAGGAGGAGGGTAAAGGAAAATTCACTTTAGATAACAGAAATGTCACGGGTGTCAATTATTTTGATGGATGGCATGGGTGGAAAAAAATTAGGGGGGAGTCAACACTATAATGGGAAAAACTATTTTGTGTGTGTGTGTGTGTGTTTGTCAAGTGGGCTGAGTGACAAAGAAAAAATCACATCCAACCATCTTCACACAAAACACAAGGTGCTGTAAGAGATCTCTGTGTGTTAAGCACGATGGCACACTTAGTTATAGTAAGAGATTAGCAGACTAGGCCAGACCAGGTCAGAGGTCAAGGGAGCAGAAATCCTGTTAGAAGAGTACAGTGCTCTCCAAACTGTAAATACAAACGTGTGAAGGTAATGTTGTATTTACATAGTGTGTTTCTATGTACATGTTTCCAGGGACTCAAATGAGGAAGTTACAGATCGTTTTTACAGCTTTTACATATACAGCATTTACAGACATTTCATTCTGTCGCACAAAAAGGAACTGTATAGCACGTGCCTCATATTTTGCCAATATTTGGTCCACACGAACATCTGAAATCATCTACACTGCATGGATCACGCATAATAAATATTCATAGATCTTAAAATAAATCAATTTATATTATTTGTGCAATAGTCTGCACTCCTTTTTCTTGCCTGAGACACATTAGGGCGAGAATCTTGAATCTTAAATACCGAACTGCTCTGTTGTTCATCAGTTCATCAAATTATGTAATGAATCACACTAATTCATTTGCACAAATTCTTTGGAATCCAGTTGAAAAAAAACCCCTAAAGACCCACAACCTAAATCTGTACAATAATAGAAAAACAAAGTTAACTGTGTATAAACATAACTCAGTAATGTTACAGACCAGGCTTGCTGGTTTGACCTTCAGCGTTTCATTGTTGTTGAAGCTTCAAGTGCTATTTGGTTTTATAATGGCTGTATAGACCTAAGCTAATCTCTAAAGTTGACAAGGACATTTTTCAAACTAAGTTCAAACCGACAGAGTCCCTTAGTTTGCAAAAACAATCAAAAGTTATATCTATTATAAATTATAATTACTTATAATAAAAACTTAGAATAACGTCTATATCTATTATGTCTATAGAAAGCTTAAAATCAATCTTTCAAGAGAACCAAATAGAAAAGAAGTGATCAAAACCTACTGCAAACCTAAATGATGACATTTAAATAAATAAATAATGGTACAAATAACTCAAATGGTAAGTGAAAAGAAACCAAGCTTTTTAAGTGATTGGTCATATAATACTCTAAGTCTAAGAGGATTTTATTCAGCATATATTAGTCAACAGAACACTTCATGCCAGAAGTACGCTCAGCCCTCCTGGGCTAATATAGAAAGACTGAGCATTTCTGTTATCAGTGTTATCCACTGGCAATCGAATGACAGGGAACACATGCCATATTGTGGAAAAACATCGATCACACAAGACATGCTTTGTGAAAAATTTCCACGCTCAATTCGATCATACAAGCTTTGTGAGGACATTTCCACAACTGGGCATAATAAACACTCACAAACACAAAAATTTAATTTTGATTACGTCTATACTGGATTTGAAAGAAACACTGTTGATAAAAGGACTGCACTGTACAGCCAATCACTGTTCTCCTAGAAAACCATCACTTTTTTCATTTAGATGATAAGAAATCTAATTCTGGAATTCAAGGAAATTCTCTTTTCACAGTCAATCTCCTTTGTTAAGTGGAAAAGCAAAATTAAATCAAACTGTAAATCTGAAGCAGCTGAATCCGCACAGTAAAACCACAAAATTGTTATGCTGAGGACATTTTCGCAGCTTACCGAAACCAAAAACTTAAGCACATAAACTATATTATGTGAGTATATGTGTGCCATAAACGGTTTCATGTCCATCATACCATCACTTAAAACAGCGCTCTTGGCCTGAAATCCTCGTGGAGGAAAGCTATGACGTAACTTGAGTATTCTTCCAGCCAGGACGGCTGCCATACGCTCATTGCAAAAAGCATTATGGACAAGATCCATGCTTCTGTTGGAGCAAGGATTTTTGTGGCAAACTCAATGTTCTGAGCTGCCCAGAAAATACAGAGAGGAACTGGCTGACGTAACCAGGACACTTTGGTATTGCTTGTTCAGATAATAGGCCTATTGAAAGGTTGAGATGGAAAGGAAAACAGAAAAATACAAAACAGAGGTGCAATTCAACATAAAGGGGGTGGGGCGGCCTGAAGTTCTCACCCCTGAAAACCGCTTCTGTCCGAGGCATTGGGTAAAACTGAGCTCATAGGCTTTCAACAGGGTTTCAGGAGCCAGTTGAAAGGGATTAGGTGAATGATTTTTCACTGGTCAGACGCCTCTTGATGACATCAGTCTTTTGGGGAGACCCCTTGAGACCATGAAGCAAAGAAACAAGTGCTCATTTATGCTTGTTTCACACACCATTAATCAGCTTTTTCTACAGCAGCCTGCTCAAACTGGTCTGGTTTACTGTTTACAGAGCGGTTAGGGCTAATTCTTCGCCGGTCAGTCTGAAATACTGATACAAATGAGTTAAAGACCAGCCCGGTCTGACTAGTTAGACTTAGTGGTTAGGAACCACTGAAACAGCTAAATCCAGCTTATGTTATAAGAAACGAAAAAGAACAAAAATTTTTTTTTTTGCTCTGCATCTTCTCTCTTTCTTCTTCCTCGCCAGTGGCTTGAGGAATGATCATTGTCTCACATTTACGCGAGAAGCCTAATGTTACATCCCGCTGAAGGGGCTGCAGCAGTTATGTGCTGGTGGCTTGAAACCAGAATTCTCTATATACAAAGTTTGCCACCAATAATCTTCACAATTTCTTTAGTTTCCACACTTTCTGTGTGAAATAAACTCAGTAATTGCACATTCTCTCAAATAGATAATCTTAATCAAATGTCAATATGAATTTAAATTATAATTTGAAGATCAAATTGTCTGAGCAATGCTAAACACATTAATAATATTTACTATTATTTTAATGTTAGCTCGACACTGCTACCAATGAACTAACTAATCTTCAGGGTAAGTAACTTTTATTCAGGTTTAAGTCATGAAATTTTCATTAATCAAATAATAAATGCTATAAAGGTCTTGCTCATGGTTAGGTCAAGTTAGTTACTGCATTAACCAATTCAATTTGCCTTTTTTTCTTACTGTCACTTGAGCTTTTTGACTAAAAGGATTTTTTAAACATATATCAAAGAGCAAACCCAGAGCGTTTTCCTGCCTGGTGCAGTTGAAACACTTTTCATCCTCTTAGTACAAAAAAATCAGAGCAGATATGAAACGACCTTTTCCCCAAGGATTGCAGACAGATATGCCAATCTTTCCAGCTGTCGACATAAACATGGCACTTGTTTGTGTGCCAAACTAAACTGCGCTGAACTCCAACTCATTAATGTACTCGAGCCATATATAAGCATGACATTACCACCCAACAAATGTGTCCGCAGAGACCTAGTGCTAAATGGCAAAGTCAAGATGTTCTCCCATGAGCACTGTGATTTGCTTGATTAGCTTTTGTTCATTTTACAGCCAAGTTTCATTATAAGTTTAATGCTCACACTCAGCCAATAAATCGACCTGAAAGCTTTTGATTTGGGTGAAAAGGCAGGGTCTGTGTCTCAGTTAAGTGACCACAGTCATCTTGCTGCTGCGGACCTCATGCTTGATGGAAAGGCTTTTCATCAGCGCTGTGTGTTTATCAGATAAACAGCATGGGCCGAATTGGAAGGTAAATATGGAAAATAGCAAGGTTACGTCACGTGGGATTCAGCGTTCAGTATTTGAACATGAAAGCAGTGTTACTTATGAAAACAGCTGTCAGAACAGTTTAAGCTGCCATGATGGTGCTCACAGTTAAAGAAATACTTTAACAATATTTGGACCCACAAGATTTCCATTTCATGGGCAAAAACCGTATTCTAAATGTCTTCTTTCGTTAATGGAAGAAAGTCATTCAGATAAACACAGGCTCCTTACTTCAAGATACTTATTTCATTAGTTTAGTACATTACATTATCTAGGAATCGAACCTGTAACCGCTGTTGCTAGCACCATGCTCCATCAGTTGAGCTACTGTGGTAAGTCCACGTGCTTCAATAACGTCACTGGCTCCGCGAAGACTAACAGACATAATTAACGTCTGGTCCAGTCCTAATTTTCCTGTCTGTTTCCCTCTGGTTCTGCATGTCACTCTATCTGCTGTGGATACACTGATGGTCATGCACAGGTGAAAAAGACAGATCTTATATACTTGACCAATCAGATGCACCAGTTCCTATGAAAAACATTATATTCCATGTACATGGATTATAATGACATTTCATCAAAGTTTTATCTGTGTTTAAGCGTAGGCAGATGAGGAAACATAGTCTTCATAGTGATGTGTACATGGTCTAATTATAGCATGCCTGATATGCAGAGGTGTTACACAATCTTTGCCCTCTCAATAGCATGCACATTAGTAAGTTTGGTCCTAACGCCTCCGCAACCTCGCGAGAACAGATCTGTCCCCATGGCAATGCAGGACCCAGATTCATGTCTAATTGTATTACACTTAATTAGATGGAGCTGTGACAACGACAGCATTGCATTAGTGGAACAAGTGAAATTTACTTTAGATAAACAGAATGAAACAAACCAACCTAAAATGAAAAGTGTAAAATGTTCTTATTTATGTCCTCTCTAGTGGGTCAAGGACAGTATAGTTCATTTATGTATGTGAGGATAGCAAAACAAAGTAAACAGAGTAAACTGTGACATTATACCAAAAAATTCTTTATAAAGTGGAATACTGTCTATCCATCTATCCATACGCACACACACACACACACAATGAATGAACATTACAAATATTTGGATGAAAAGAAAATGAAATGTCAAAACAGTAACGTGCAAGGTGTCAGGCTCTTGAAGGCTGTTATATTTCAGAAATCGGTCCCAGGTGGTTCACGTTGGCTTTTTAACCATACTAAATGATTTTCAGCAGTTAGAAAGAATGACAGGTTAAGAACTAAATAAGAGACTGCGTTGCCATGGTAATCCTAGAATACCAAGAAAAACCAGTGGCATAACAACAGAAGAATTTTAAGTGCAAGGCCCGCGGTTCATAAAGTTGAGCTCGAGGGCCCACCCGCCCGGCCCTGTCTGAAAAACAAACACGCCGAGATTGAGGATACTGTTTGTTAGAGAACATGTTATGCACTTAAGACTCTGAATATTAAAGCTCAACCTCAATCCTCCGCAAAATGCATGTGTTTTGTGGTATTTGCACATCGCCCAAAACAAACAATCGCAAACTGAAGCACATGGCTTAGAGGAGCCTGTTGTTTCCAGTGCTCAGAGTCTGCATTTAAATGTTTTTCTGTGTTTTACATGCCTCATCTCTCTGGGAAGCCTGGGACGCGTGCTTTGAAAAGCTGCTGTTTGTTTTCCGAACTTCCTTTGCTCCAGGAACTACTGAACATTCCTTTTTTCTGTCTCTTAAAAGCTTGTTTCATGCTTATGCAGATCACAAAACCCATCTGCAGTCTAAACAGAGCGCGCAGCTATCTGCAAACAACAGCATCATTCTTGCTCTCATAAACACGGCGGGGTCAAGCGCCTCCTCCACAGACCGTGACCGCCGTATCACAAACCCCACGCTCTCGGCCCCCAGTGACACAGAGGATGATTTTCATTAACCCAGCGAAGTGCAAAAGCCCGTCGGGGGCCAAATATGAATGTGCCTTTGAGACACATTCTCCAATCAGCTGATGCTCAGGCACATGGTTTGACATCCACTTTGCCCCACTGAACTCGTCTGTGTCCCTCCCATAATTGCCAGGGACCACTGCATTGTTTGTATCCACGCTCTTAGATCAGGCATAGCATCGTAATCAGTGATTTATGACTGACTCGAGTTGCTGATGTGAATGGACATGCAAATGCAGACGTACAAGATACACATGCAAATTCAGATATGCAAGATATACATGCACACACTAAAAAAAAGAGCCCCGTTCACACCAAGGATGATAACGATTATTAAGATATAGTTCTAAAAATCTTCATCAATAGCGAAGAATAGTCCACACCACAGCTATAATGGCACAGAGAAACTATACTGTTGGAATAATTTTTTAAAATGAGTTTTCCAGCTGATGAAAAATATAAATATTAACAACCAATCAGACTCCATCCTTCTGGAACAAGCTTGACAATTTAAAGTGGCAGTAACAGATATAGTCCGCTGGTGTGTTAATATTGTTATCTATATAGTTATCGTCCTTGGTGTGGCTTAAATCTGTATGTTTGTCTTGTATCTAGTAAACCTATATAAACATCTATTAAATTTACTTTTAAAATGTATTTTTCAACTTTTTATTTTTTATTTTTTATTTTTTTTTTTTTGCAAAAAAGTTCTACAAATATTGTTATATTTATGATTTAAACAAGACAAAAAGTAAGTTTTTATTCACGCAATGACATGTTCTTTCTTCTCTTTTTAAGAAATTAATACTTTTATGTATTTATTTTTAAATGCTGCTCTTTTTAGCTTTCTATTCATCAAAATATATCAGAAAAAAGGTTTTTCACAAAAACAAAAAAATGTTTTATAAGATTGATAAAAAATATTTAAGCACTGAATCAACATATTAGAATGATTATGTAAGACTGAAGACTGGAGTAATGACTGCAGAAAATTCAGGTTTACTATCACACCGGTAAATAACATTTACTACAATAGAAAATATTTATTTTAAATTCACAATTTAATCCACAATTTTACTGTATTTTTCTTGAAATAAATGCTTAAGCATAGCAGTCTTCTTTAAAAAACATTTAAATGCACACTTCCGAAAGATAGATGTTAAAATACCACTAAACGTGTAGCACTGTGTCCATGTAGCAATGGAAACGAAAAATCATGCTGCAATTTTTTTACGTGTCAGAAGCAAACCCATGATGCTAAAAAATGTTGCCTAGATGGGCAGCCCATTGCGTTTTGGAAAAGTGCTACTGTCTCGCTTTGTCTATCCTTATCGCTCAGTGTTCTGAAAAACAGAAATGTGCTCTCCGACCAACCATGTAATTTCTCCATGCCAGGTTCAAAGCCTCAATGTCTCTTCCCAGCTGTATCAGGAACAGCGGGATGAAAGGTGATGTCAAAATGACTGCAAGCATCTAATTCATGCTTTCCTTCCTCTTTCCTTATCAGCTGAATCTGATATGGCCTCACTAACACTAATCGGCGAGGAAAAACAGGAACAAAACAACCAAAGGACGTGCTGATTGAAGACTTAGTGAATGTAATGTCATAAACACCGGGGCTGTGATGCAAAACAGGACAATATAAAAAAATTACACCAAAACAGGTGACAGCTGTACAATTACGTTAATAGTGCATTAGGAGAGACCACCCCTAAGTAGAACAATATATATATATATATATATATATATATATATATATATATATTAATATATATAAGTAGTACAAATTGCACAACATGTGTTGGTCATTAAAAACATTCTAAATGGAACAGATTTGAGGTTTCAGGAAGAGAAAGAGAAAATCAGGCAGTTTTCCCATCAAAATAATGAAACTCCTCTAGGGCTTCTGTATTCAACAATGCGACTACTGTTGTTCTAGAACTGTTTAACTGTGTGGTTTTTGCTTTGTATATTATTCACATAAACATGCAGATTGGTTGGACTCCTAATCATCCGCCCCTAGGGAAAAAGCCGTCCCTTATGGAAGAGATTATAACCATGCAACTCTATGCACACCCAAGATTGCGGTTAGCATGCTTTGCACACGAGTACAATGAAATGACACATTTGCAACACTGTAATCAGAAATCAGTTTGGAGTCTGGGGTAAACCAGGGGGTTGATTAGAGATCTGGGCGAGAGACAAGATCGCCATCTTCTAAACAGAATTACAGCTCAAGAGAGATGCGCTAATTGTCCCCATGTTGCAAAGAAATGTCAACAAGAGCCTCATAAAGGCCTCGTACAACCATTAGCAGACTTGTAAAAGCTTAAAGCCGCTTTGAGGAGAGATGGCTAATGAAGTGGGTGGTAGTGAGCTGAGAGAGTAGAAAATAAGTATGCGGTTTCACAAAATGGCTAGCAACACCTTAAAAAAATAAGGGTTCCAGAACAATTTGAGTTCACAGAAGAGCCTTTTCAGTAACCATTTAGAACACTGCAACGATCTGAAGAACTTTATCTTCTTTTGTGCAAGCAAAAGTTTCCATGGACGTTTTAAAGGTTCTTCAAGGAATTATCCAATAATAAACCTTGAAGTTTAAGAGTGTGAGCAAGCTAAAGTGTGGGTGAGAGCCAGACAAAAAAACAAATGATGTTTTTTTAATGCAACCTGACAAACAATGAAGTCTGTATCAATGGTAAAAGCATATTAAGTATAGCCTTAGGCCATGACATTCTTTATAAAGCTTGTACTACAGGTGCGAGGACTGACTTACACTGGTGACTTTGCGGTAGATCTGTGCAGCGTTTTGGCATTCTGAGTAAGGGTACTCTGATGTGGTCATCTCCAGGATGCACATGCCAAAGGCGTAAACATCAACAGCTTCATCATATTTCTCCTCGTACATCTCTGGAGCCATAAACTCTGGGGTTCCTGTGAAAAGCAAAGAACATTGCCAAAAAAACAAACGTTAAGTTGCCATTTAGCCAGGCACTTTTATCCAAAGCAACATACATACCCTATTGAAAAACAACAGCATATGCTGGTTATGTATGTTTTTAAAATATAGCATATGGTTTGAGCTGGATTAAGCTGGTCCTGAGCAAGAGTTAGTTGATAAGGACCATCTTGGGACTAGCACGTAACCATCTTAAACCAACTGCCATGCTTCAAAACATACCTAACCATCATATGCTGTTCATTTCAAAAGGGTAACCTTGTATAAAGTTTCTTGCTCAAGTGTACAATTTTGATTCCAGAGCACTAGCTGAAAAGTACATAAAGAGTACATTTAAAATCCAAGCTGAAATTGAGCTTGATCTATTGGTTGTGCTTTCCTGATGTCTCATGCAGGTCACACATTCTTTACTTCTTCATGGCATCAAACTCTCCTAATCTCGGCATGAGCAGATCAGATTTTAAACCGTGTCAAGCCAATGCTGAGCTAATGAGCTAATGTGATACAAGCAAGGTGAGAAATCTGTGTCAGTCACTTGTTGCGGGATAAATACAGTTGACAGAGTAAACAAACGAGGTAAGCCCATAGTAGAGGCAGCTCAAGGCACTGTTTACAGTAACTGTTGTGAAGGTCAAAGAAAGTTCTGATGGAGTGTTTGAAGAGAAATTGTTGACATGGTAACATCTAAATTTAATAAACAGCAAACTGAAATTTTCTGAACTCACCAATGACACTCTTGGCAAATGAGGCACTCTTGAGAGTAGCTAGGCCCAAATCACCAATCTTAACAGATCCTGTGGGGCCAGTGATGAAGATGTTGTCACATTTAAGGTCTCGGTGGATTATGGGAGGTGTTCGCGTGTGCAAAAAATGTAGACCCTTCAGGATCTGATGACTCCAACGCTGGAGGAGCTTCAGCTTCATCTCTTTGAACCTTTTCAGGTACCTACAGGTAAACAGGTCGACATTGTAGTTGTAGTAGGCATAGTCTTTTCTAAATTGTAAGGCAGCGTCATGCATATTCTTCATGAGAAATAACCCTTCACCTTCATAATGCAAATCTGCCATTTTGTTTGACAATTGAGTTGTGGAAGAGAGCTGCTTGAACTGAGGTGCTACAAAAATCTGTCAATATGTCAATAATCAAAAAATATGGTATTTATTGTTTGAAGTTCTTAGAAAATGACTAAATTTGACAAGTGAGACTTTGTTTCATACCAAAAGTAACCTGCTCTGTCTTTTGTGTCAGATTGTTGTCAGTGTCTTCTTTGCTTCATTCTCCTGAAATCAACCGAGTTCAGCTTCCCATGCAGAGGAATATTTCGATGGACTATGTAGGCAGATGGCAGTTAGAAAGATGACTAGGCTTGGAACAGAGCGGTAGACTTTTTATTTCATTCTCCTATTTGTCATTTTATGGTACTATTTGTCTATGACAGTAATCTGCAAACCAAGATATATTTTTTTCTTGTTTCCAGCCAAAACATGTTAAAATTTTTTTTTTTTTTAATTTATTAACTTAAATCGAGAAGGATTTTCTAGACAAGCAAAAATAATTGTCTTGTTTTCAGAAAAAAAACAAGTCAAAATTAAATGACTTTTTAACTTTTACAATCGGCAGATTATTTAGCTTGTTTCAAGTAAAGGCTTTCTTAATTTTGACTTTTTTTTTTTTTTTAAGAATTTTTTTTTTGCTTGTCTTGAAAATCCTTTTTCATTTAAGACTTTTTTTTAGATATTTTGGCTGGAAACAAGACAAAAAAAATCTTGGCTTGAATAACATTTTTGTCAGTGTGTAGGATGGAGCCACTGTTAAAAAACAGTCAAATTAGACCGAATATAATTTTTTTTTTTCAAAATATATGCATACAGTGATAAACATTTAAACTACGGTGGCAGCATAGTTTGGTTTGTTATCCATTAGAAGTTGTGAGAGAGGCAAAAAAGAGACTCTACAGTTGGCAAAAAATGTCTGCAGAATGACAAAGCACAGTTATTATTCCGACAATGGGTGGAAAAAAAAGCAGTTGGGCTCATGTGTCTCATGTGAGAATACACAGAATGAACAGTTTATTTACAGGAGAGACAACCTTTCCTGTCTTTCCACTGGCATCCTTAATGTCCACACCATCTGCAAGCACTTTTGTTGCAATTTTACACAACTATGCCTGGACTGAACTTACGTCTTCAGTGTCCCTGACGTCATGAGTTCCGTCACAAGGATGATGCACTTGTGTCCTTTCATGGTGGACTTCCAGGAATCGTAGAAACGGACGATGTTTGGATGCTGCAGGCACTTCAGCATCTCCACCTCTTCACTGAACCGCTGCCGTTCCACTTTCGTCAGCCTTCGGGTCTGTAGAAGAGACACATATTTCAAGTAAATTTATGGGTTGGCTCATTCATGTTCATACATGATGGGACACTGAGTCTGGGTAGCTCTGTACACTTTGTGACTCGTAAGACTGCTCTAAGACAATTGAAGTCTAACTACATTCGAGTTGAAAGTGACTTCAGAGGCTGGGAATTCAAAACAGCACTTGTAAACCAACGTTCAGTTCTCGACTTTAAGAACAACTGTTGTTATTAAGTCTTTTTTTTTTTTGCAATTTAGTCCCTTTTCTTTGACATTTAACTCATTTAATGCGATTTACCCAAGTAGGTCATGTTCCTGTGTGAATCCTGGAACAACATTCCTATTAACTAATCAAGTTTTGCAGTTAGGTTAAGGGTTGGGGGTTTGAACAATGTTCTTATAAACCAATAATATCCTTCCCATTTAAGAGAGATGATAGGGTTTAATAGGTATAAAGCCTTCAATCGGTGATTGTTTGATTGAAATGTCCCTTGTTCTTAAAAACAGAATTCACATGAAATTCTCCATTTATTTAAAGAAGTTTCAGAACGCCACTGCAAATAAAGTATAAACTGAGATTAAACACGCCAGGACTCTCTGATGAAACACAACTTACTAAATTATGTTAGCGCCAAATATGTGGTTTTTAAAGTATCAGAAATGCAATAGACATCAAATTGTGCCAAATCCATAAGCTGGCACACAGTTTATGAAAGTATCTGTGCTACGCACATGGAAAAACTGACAGCGCTGTCTTCTTTCATAACTCTGATTTGCAGCTCTGGGCTTTAAAGGCTGAACTGCTTCATTTTCTGTAAAAGAAGGAGGTAGCTGACAGAAGTTGTTGGTCAAAACACATATGGCAGCCCTGAGTTTGTTTGCATTTCCACATCTGGCTCTCCAGACAGCTTGACCTGTCCCACACATGACATTATGTCAAAGGCACAGCCAGATGGTGCCAACAACATGGGAGCCCCTTTCAGTGTCAGGCCCCTGAGACAGGTGACAGGTCAACCGGACCGATGACTGCCTCATGCTCATGGTTGTTGGTCTGTAACAAGCAAAAACACGCTCAAAACAGAGCACTAATTGTGCAGAATGAGCTCACGCGTGAATTATGTTTGTTGCTTTAGGTAGACAAGCCTACCGTGAACGCAAAAAGCTAATTTCAGGTGCTTAGGCTAATGGATAACATCTTTCTGGTAGAACATCCTGAATGTGGGGCAAAGACAGTCGGTTATGTAACCAAGGCAGATGAGGACATTCTTGACAGGTTTGGATGAAGTTGGCGGGAGTGAAGGGTGAAGAGTGCATGAGAGTGCATTAATAAGAGTAATGTGGTAATATGGTGCTGCAAGGAAAGCAGGAAGGAAGATCCAGCGTCCTGTATGTTGGACAGAGCTGCTGAGGAATGCTGCTCCATTCTGAAAACGCTGTTTCAGGACGTGTCCTGCTACAGTCCTGGAAAAAGACATCTGTGTGAAACTTATTCTCTCATTCCCTCTGTGGCTTTCCCTGCCCATCCATAATTTCCCTTCAGATAAGCGGTTCTCTTCTGGTTTCATTTGACAATAAGTCATTCTCAAATGGTTTAATTTGATAATTAGTGGTTCTTAATTGATATTGCTTCACAATGAGTGGTTTTCAAGTGTTTTTATTTAAATGTAATGTAATGCCAATGTAATGTTTTTTTGTTTGGAATAAGATTACTTATCCCACTGAAAGCTCTAAACAAAAACATTTTTTTTCTGACAAAACAATAATTTTCACTTGTCTATAAAAACCTTCTATTTAATAATTTGTTAAAGATTTTGTATGAAAATGACAAAAATCTATGTTTGTTTTGTTTGTTTTTTTGCAGTGTTTAATGTGTAAAACAACAAAACGTTCATAGGCCTATCTGTGGCACAACCCACCAGCTGAGAACCTCTGCTTTAAAGCGATCAAACACAATCCAGATACAGTAACAGCTTTAGCCCAGAAAGTTAAAGAGCTTGACGTTCTGATCTCCTGCTACTTTTCAAGTATGAATAAAGACTTCCTTTTAAATATCAGCTAAGTCCAGTGGAGAATCCAGCTGAATAATTATAGCCATTTCAAAAGGAAATCAGGGTTTTTAGATACAGCTTTAAAACACACACACAAAAAGTATATTCTATTCACATGTATATGCTCTTAAACAAAACACTATCATGGTATATGGTTCCATTACTGGATGAAGACATGTTTTTTTCTGATCTGTGCTCCTTGGCTAAGTCCATTCCTTCTTGTAGTAACTGTCTCAGGCAGAAGCCCAGTTCTGGTGGTTAGTGGACTGTGCTTAGCTGTGGCTGCCAGTGCAGTTTAGCACTAAACTAACCGCTAATGGGACCACTCTCAGAATGACAGCCTTACGTTTTACTAGATAGAGACTGACCACTCACCACAGGAATATGAATGGGAAAAATAGCAACCCTCAGTGTGGAGCCTACAGGAATGCAAGTCTTGCCTTTCATTGAAAAAAAAAAGCTAGTGTGATTATCTTCTCACAGGCTGCATGCAAAAACAAGCACGCAACATGACCAGTGTAGTCCGATTTAAGAACAAATGACTCTGCTTCAGTTCTTTTTGGGAAATCGTACACATACAGAGTAACCAGTGTAGCCCAATTTCCAAAACTAATGACTCTTATGAGGCTTTAATAAAACACAATGAGACAAGCTGCTGTTTTGGATCTCTTTGAAACGCCGCCATCAATATTGGACTCTAATCAAATCAAGTGCTTGTGAATCTGAATTAAATTCAATTTGAAAAAACTGCTCATGACATCTATTCATTGGTTCTTTGTACTTAAGCAGGGACTTTCCATTCAAGCTGTTTCTTGAGATTTCTTTTTTTTCACGAAAGGAAAGTTGTCCTTGATAGCTAAATAATCTTATTTGCACATTTGTCAACCCCAAGTGTGGGAAACTCAACACCACAAGTCAACGCACCTGTTAAACACACTTCATGAGCCATTATGCAACACAAAGGCCATGAAAACAAGAAAAGTACACCACGAAGTGGGCTTTCTTTACTACAGCGTGTCGAAAAATGCATAAACAGGGAATACGTTAAACTGGACGCTGGCTTGGTAGTGCAGAACCTGTAATTGTAGTTTACGATGGCGGTCAGTGGCGGGCTGTGAAGTCGAGGCAGACATATAATGTATTCCAGACAAGGAAAAGAGCACATGTGTAACGTGCATTTACAAAACTGATCCTAAACTGGGAAGAATGGAGGATGTGATGTAATATTTTTTTGAGCATGTGGGTGGGTTACAAAGCCCTGCTCTTTATCAGGAACAAGCTGTGTCCGCTCCAAGATACGCTTTTTCCAATACAGTCTCAGTGGATCCAGTGCTCTTTTAACAGATACACAGAAAACATCACTGACTTCCCACAAATGTGCCTGTGAACAGAAACAGCATTTTAAATAAAGGAATAAAATAAAAACCGCCTCAAGGAAGGCTCTAGGCAAATATGCAGTAATATACAACTTAGATTAGAAATGTAAAATTGTTGTTAATGCTTCAATGTTTTATATAACCCAGAAATTGAACTTGATAATATGTGGAATAATTTGAATATAATAGAATTTGATGCTGATTGTTTGGACCGCCGGCATTTCATTTACTCGTTTATATTCAAAGGCATCAAGGGCAAAACAGGCACAATCCGCCTTGACTTTCAGAGAAATAATTCAAAAACAATACTTGAATATTTGGCCCAACAACCACGGGGAAGAAAAACAAGTAAATGTGGACATTTCTGGATATGAATATCTATTAAATGCAAACTATTTCAGCCTCACACTCTTGTTAACATGGAGCAAATCTCTGGTACATGTATACCAAGAAACAGTTACCATGTCTGTGCAAGTCCTCATATTACAAGGGTCATGAGATGCCACATCTGCTCTCAGTGTATTCTTAGCTTGCACTGGAGAGCAATGAATATTTGGCTCTTACCTAACCAATAAGAGGTGTTTCTAGACCCATCTCTTGCCTCTGTGTATTTCAAAATGACTGAAGGCCAGGATATGAAGATAACAGCTATAATGATGAACTGAAGAATGGCTAATGCCAACAGGCACACAGTAGATAGCAGAATTAAATTAAACTGCTGTCTAGGAGTCAATGTTTTTCTCCCTATGAAGACTCTGCCATCATTTACTCATTCTCATACCATTCCAGAACTGCACAACTTTCCTTTTACATTTACATTTTTAAAAATATCTTCTTTTGTGATGCATACATGAAAGACCTGAAGAAAGGTAGATGATGGCTTTCAGCACAGTAGCTGCTAACGTTAGGTGACAACATCACAAGTTCATCCGAGGATCAAATGGGCTGCTGGAAACTTCTCAGGTTTCTCTCTGGTATCTGAGAAGAAGGGGCTGATCTCAGTGTAGTAGTGAAAGCCAAGTACTTCCAAAGATACCCGTGGTAATCCATATATTTCCAGGCTCTGATCCACACGGTTGGACTCGGGAGGTTGAAGGGGGCTGGTGCGCTGCCAGATGGGTCACCTGAGATCTTACTAGAATCCAGAGGTCCAAAAGAAGAATTGCATGTCACTAAATGCCTAAACAAGCTGTGATACAGGGTCAGAATGACATGGGGGTGAGTAAATGAGGACAAAATGATCATTTGCGTGAACTATTCCTTTAAACCTTCTGTCAGGCAGGAGGAAGTTTGGCACACTCGAGGAAGCCAGTGGAACGATTGATGGTTTCTCCGTTACGCAAGAGACGAATCAGTCTAGAACTAGCAGACCTAATGCCTCACTCGAAGCTTCCTCTCTATCTCCCTCTGCATTATGAAAGTCCAAGATTTATGGATCACCAAAACAGGCCTCTTGCTGTAATACAAAACAGACTGTATGGTTAAAATTGACAAGGTGGAAATGAGGTGTGGAAATATCTGCTCATTTCCCACAATGCTGGTGTGTTTGTCTGAACAGAACCAGATGCTGAGAATCTGTATCACTGATTCGACATTCATAAACTCAGCTGGTCTAATGCATGTATCTGACAACATTTATTGGTGAGAAAAAAGCAATTACAAAATAATAATTACTTAGGCAGTACAGCACATTGCTTAAGAAGGTACGAACAAAAATTGAAATGAAAAATTCAATTAATTTTTCAAATAGATTTCCCTTAAGCCAGCAAATGAAAGTTAATAATGCATTATATCAAACATAATATTAACTTAAAAAATTTAATTTACTTAAAATATGTGAAGAATTTGGATCATTTGACTAATATACCTACAGACGTATTACAGTATTACATTGTTTTTAATTCCCTTGGCTTTCATAGGAGCTAATAACACATTATTTTACAAGTTTATGATCTATTTTCCTCAAAAAGTTTGTTTTTGTAAATGACAGTAAGTTAGCTGTGCTCGAGGCGTTGGCTTGACTCATTCCTCTTCACTAGTGGAGTGTGTATGTCCTGCCTGAAGGAAGGGAGGCCGTCTGCTGGATGTGTAGAGTGTCTCATTAAAGCAGCATTTCGCTCATAAAGCTCTCATATCTATAAAGGGGACTGGGGATCCTGCGCAGATTTCACTGGAGCCTCTGGCAACACTTGGACTAGATTACCACATACACCCGAATAACAGCTAAAGTCAGAGTCGGCAACAACAGAAACATCCATCAAAAGAATGATAGTTCATTTTTATTAGAAAAGAATAGAGTAAATCAACAAGCTATGAGAAACTGTTCTCTGAGAATAAGGACACAAAGTGTGTGATCACACTTAACGTAAATCAAAGTGTTTTTCTTCGGTATCTGTAGGCTGTTAAATGACTGGCAGAACTAAAAGGGTTTATTGTTTTCCAGCAGTAAAAGGGAACAATTTTGCTGCCATTTTCGTATTTCAGGCAGCATCTGTTTACTACAGTAGTGAGGGGCGGTTTTAAGTTAATATATCAAACTGAGCTGGTTTGGCATGTTTAAAGCCAAGCAGTATGGATAAATGCAGGTTTTTAACTTACAGTAATTCTGGCCTAAGAACAGAAGCCTGGAGCCAGTGAACATAAATGGAAACTGGAAATCATGTTTGACAGATATATAAAATGACTAACTGCTGTTAGATTTGTTTTATATGTTATTTCAATACATACTAAAAATACAAATCCTTGAAAAGGATTGAAAGAAAATTATGAAAGCAGATTTCTGGCCCTCTACAGACGACAATGGATCTACCATATTCAAGGCCCAGAAATGTAAGGACATTGTTAAAATTGCCCATGTGACATCAGTGCTTCAACATTTTATAAAGCTACAATAACACTTTATTCAATAATTTCTTCTCTTTGTTTTTTTCCATTGTGTACAAAAAGTATCCTTGTAGCTTCATAAAATGAAGATCAACAAATTATTCTCCATGAATTAAATATTCAATAAATTAGTCCTCCAACAGTCCTGCATTGTGGCTCTCTCGTAAACGGCCGTGGACTGACCCGTAAGAGAAGACGTAACTGCACACAAAGAGCTTTCCCGCAGCTTCTTAAGATTATGGTTGAACCACACATTTAACAATGTCTTTACTACCTTTCTTGGCTTTGAAGATAGTAGTTACGTTGCTGTCTACGGAGGGTCAGAAAGCTCTTGGCTTATATCTTAATATCTTGAATACTTATTGGTGCTCTGAAGATGAATGTAGGTCTTATGACATGAGGGAATTTTATTCATTGATTTATTTCCGCGTGAACTATACCAACACGTAAAACTGACCCAATGCTCTTCAATAAAGAAACTGAGTTGACAAGAAGTTAATTAAACGCTCACTAGGGCGAATCTAAACTTCCAGAATGCACTGTAGATGACACCACAATGATGCACTAACACAAAATAAAAATTAGTCCGCAGATTATTGCACAACATGTGAACAACAAATTACTAACCACATAATAATATAATATAAACAGGCATTAATCATAGTCACAGTAATCATTTTGTTTGTTTCGTTTTTTTACATACCTTAACATACTAAAAAAGTTGTAACTCTTTTTTATCCCAAAGTTTTACTTAATAGACTTTTAGCATGCGCTGTCCAAAGTGACAATACAAGGTAATATTATAAATCGAAGACAAATTGACAGAATGACAAATTACTCGCATTCATTTATAAATCATATTCCGTCCCATTATCCATCCATAGAGAAGGAACCATGACTCACAGTTCTGATATGCACAGGGCATGTGCAATAAATCTCACACAGCAATTAAACACTACACTCAATGTGGAATACTGCTATATGCTCTGTATGTGCAAGATAACAATTAAACACTCCTGTAACTAACTTTCTTATACGGTATAATAAAAATACTAAAATGCAAGAACAAGGCCACATATTCTTCCCTAGACACTTATATTTCTTAAGAAGACATATTGTACACTCACGTAGCTTTTATATTTTCCCTGAATTGTATTTATTCTGTTATAATAAGGCTTTTTTTGCATTCATTTTAGGGCTAGTAATCAATAATCAAGATTGAATAAAAATACCGGTGTATAGTTTTGTCAAAGGAGGGAGGCTTATCCCTCTTTTTCTTATTCCAGACGTTATAAAGCACTGAATTTAAACACTGTGTCCATCAAGAATGAGCTTAAAACGTCATAGCAATCAATTTTATATTCACTTCCGTCCGTCCTAACAGAAGGAGGTGTCGGACGTCCCTGGGCACAGCTTAACAAATGCCACACGGTCAACATGACTGGAAATGACACAACTAAATGTCAGCGCCAATGTTATGAACCAAAATGACATTCAGATTTAAATGCAATGCCAACAATACAAGATAACATCTTCGCATGAGGGATCGTAAACTTCAGGTTTATCTCTTTTTCAACTGTCACTAATGCAATCTGTATAAATCAAAACACTTTTACTACAAGCACTGACGCACTTAACGGTCGAAAATGACCTCAAGTCATGTTGGAATTATCAATAATTATAATTCATTTCGAGATGAACGTTCCGATGTGGATTGTCAGTCTACAGAGGAATTGATTGTGAACGTCGGCAGTACAACTTAGTTTGAAGTAGAACACCAACTCTTCACGCTAGGTTATGAAACGACAAGTTTGTATGACTAAAATGTGCAGCAGTGCTTAACGGGTAAAAGAAAATTAGCCACTGCATTCATTTTTCTCCTGCAAAAACACTCGAACGCACATCAAATTGCAATTATGAGCTCATAAACGCAAATGTCTCAGGAGCACTTGAACACAGAATGAGGTTATTTCAAAATCAATTGGACGCTCAGTTTGCAATTAACATTGCATGCGGGATTAAAAAAAATAATATGAATGTCTTAATTCAAGACAAATTGCATTGCGGCCCTCTGTTTGCTGTACATATGTACTTCTGCTTGCAATATTTTGAAATTATACCTCCCAAAAGAACGAGCATTACTACACTGCTCTTGACCCCAGTGAATGAATCAAGCTGGAAATTAAAAGTCAGGTCAATCACAGTGTGGGGTATAATATAATAATACTTTAGCATTGTGTATTGTATGCATATAGACATTTAGATATCGTGTACAGAAATAGCAAGTATGTTGTTCTTAAAAGTATAGTTCACGTACCGATTTAGAATGACGTGAAGGTGAGTGAACTTTCCCTTTAAGTGCTACAAAGTTTTGGTAACAGTAATATGCCAAAACAAGTCATAAATTGTGTTATTCTACATGCTTGTTTGGTCACCGACTAAACAATATATCAGAGTACGGCTCAGATTTAATTTACGTTTGAATCTAGCGGGGTCACATGTTCTAATTGGCTAACAGATCTGAATGTGAACTCTCGCTCTCCATCGAAGACAGCTGCTGTTGTTTAATTATACAGAAACAAAACAGCGAGCAACCGTGGCCCTGCAAAAGACTGAATGAATGTGTGAACCGTACAGAGGACTGCAGGGTGTGTGTAAAACAGAACAAACACTAATGCTGTGTGTGTGTGTGTGTGTGTGTGTGTGTGTGTGGGGGCGTGTGTAAATTGTTAATGTGTCTAAGGACAAGTTTGCACAGCTGAATTATTATATGCTGTAATTGTAGTGCATCCTGAATGATGTAAAACATTCAATCTAATATTTATAGGCCTACTACTACTACAATATTAAACTACGTATCATCCGATCCGATCCGATTTTGGCAAATCAGACTATAAGCAACCAAAACTATCAGATTTAAGACTGTGAGAAAAATAAAAAACACATTATTAAAAATTGTTTACATTTTAATTACGTTACACATTTTCTAGCAAGTTCTGGGAAAAAAGAACAAAATCTGGACATTATTATAATATTTATAGATACGGTTTTGTAGAAATACTGCTAGAGAGGAACAGAAATACTGCAAAAATATTTAACATATATTTGGAACACTTTAAAAACCATTAAAAAAATGAAATAACACGTATTGCTCCAACTACATATACAATATAAGCAACTAATGGTTATGGTAATGGTATGGTAATGGTTAACTAATGTTATTTAATCAATCAATCAAAATTTCACATTTGCAATCATGTTAAAAATATAGCTAATATCTCACTTATTGAAAAAACCACATAATTTCGAGGATCCAGATATATGACAACCTATTCTTCTGACTCATCTGATCAGAGTATGACAACACCAGATCTGATGTAAGCTCAAAAGGTCACATGTTTTTAAATCACTACATAAAAATACAGTGTTACAGACTCTGTGTGTGTACAAAAGTTGCACAAAAAACGTTTGAGAAACTCCTCGTCCCTTTAACGCCTGTCAAGTGTATTTTTGCTGAGTGTATTTTAGCAGAGAGAGGCAGTGCTGATACATAAATGGTTATGCAACGATGATAATGTTATGCGTAGTCTATTTCGCATGTTATCTCAGTCATGCAGACAAACATATATGTAACATGATTAAAACCAGCTGAGATCCATTGCTGGCCACCTGCACCAAAAAAGAAAGCAGTACATTAAGTTCTGGTTTTGATTCTGGCATTCATTTGTAACAACACACCTCAAAACACAGAACAAAACACTTAAGGATATGGTCACAGCCTGACTTTTGACATAACTTTCATAAACTTCATAAACTGCTGCTCTTAAATGCGCTTGTTGTATATAACTCACTCAGCTTATAAAATGTTTAAGAGAGTCAAAACAGAGCCACGAATTCCTCTGTTGAACACAAATGAGGCTCTGCTTCAAGAAGACGGCCGATCTAACACCTGTACTGAACTCTAACATAGCATATTATTGAGCCGTTTTCATTATTGGGATATCACATACTCCAACATCCCGTTTTCACTTTGCAACACGCCATAAAGACATTTTTCAAGCTGGACTTAAGGATGCACTAGAAACTAGGGTGAAAATATATCCGAGCGCAGGCTCTGTAGCACAGACAGACGGGATCCAGCCCTGGCCACTTTCCAACAGCAACAGATCTGATGAGATAGCATCAATAGCGTCTCTACTGTATGAAAATCCTTCATTCACCTCTTGCTAATCCCACTGGCTCCTCGCTGACACGTGATATCTCGAAAACACCCACGTCGGAGGACACTCTATATTATGACACGATTTCAGTGCATTAAAAAAAAGAATAACACAGGGTTTTGTGGCCAAATGCGAAAAAAAAGCCACTAAAACTTCTTTCATCTGGTTCAGCCAAATCTCTCCTTGTGATTGTCCCAACCTAGTTCTGAAAGCCAATGTCCACACAGCACCGTATCCTTGTCACAAACAGCCCATTATACGGGAAGAGACAACAATTTGATTGACATGTGAAACGACCAACCACAGTTCATTTTATTTGGACTTGTCACTTAAGGGCGGGTTCTGAAATCAGTCAAGACTTGTTCTACGTCACGGGTCATTTAGTGCTTATTTGCACAAAGATTTAATTCTGAAACAGTTTGTCAAGTGTATTTAACTTTCAGCTCACAAAATGTCTCACTGTGTCAGGCTTAAGAATAACCTAAGGCTAGCAGCGCTGCCCACAATCTCACAGCTCTCTTTCAAAACAGCCCTAAAATTAAAAGTCGCTCTCTTTCCACTTGTTCCAGTTTCTTTCAGCTGTTGAACACAAAATCTTCTGAAGAATGCTGGCAAACAAACTGTATAGCCAATGACTTTTTCCCGTGATATGAAAGTCAACGGCTACCGTCAGTTGTTTGGATACTTTTTTCAACACATCTTCCTTGTGTAGGTTTAGAACTATTCAAGGGCGAGTAAATGATGAGAGAATTTTCTTTTTTTTTTTCTTTTTGGGTGAACTGTCTCTTTGTTCATTAAATGAGATGCCTGAAGACAGAGAACCTGTCTCAAGAACAGTATTTCCCTGCGTTTGGTGTCTGGTTTGCCCAGTCTTGCTGACATTAAGCAACAAGGGCAGGGCAGAGTCACAGTTTGTTTAAAGTACAAACAGGTGGAAAGGTCTCATGTATCCATCAGGAAAAGACTTTAATGCCTTGTTTGCGTGTAGAAAAGATACAATTTTTAGATGTTATGTGTACACATATTAACCAAGGTCAAGATAGAGAAAACTCCTGTGGATCGACACTACTTGTCAAATGTTTGGAATAATTAAGATTTCTTAATGTTTTTGAAAGAAGTCTCTTTTGTTCAACAAGACTGCATTGGATCAAAAACACAACAAAAGCAGCAATATTGTGAATCACTATTACAATTTAAAAGAAAAACCTTTTTCTGTTTCATTATTTTAAAAAGTAATTTATTCCTGTCACCAAAAAGCTCCGTTTTTAATAATAATTGGTGCCTAAAACCATGACACTTTTTTTGTTTAATAGAAGGTTACAAAAAATGCCATTCTTTCATAGCATTATACATGCCTTTAATAATTTTTTCAGTTTAATTGTGATCAAATAAAAACAGCCTTGGTAAACATAAGAGACTGAAAAACACACACAAAAAAATCTAAAATATTCCAAACATTTGACAGGCGGTGCATATTAGAACGTATTGTTATATAATTAGCTGTAATGTTGCAGGCTGAAGGTGATAAGCAAAATAACTTCCAAGATGCCTGTGAGAATGAATATGAAGTATCTGATGCCAGTAGAAGGTGATATTAAAGTTAATATCACCACAGCCAGCATACAAAAGCCAGTCACACACAACGTCAGCACGAGCGCTGGTAAAGTTGTCTGCCGTCACTCTCACAGCCTCATTACCTGCTGATACTTTCAAGTGAAAAACAGCTTTCTGGGTCTGAGCTACATACATGCCTCATAAAACAGTGGGTGACCAACACCACCGCCAAAGGAAGTTGCAATTAGGAGGAATGTTGCACCGCTGAAACAACTATACAGACAGATGGAGATTTTTTGGGATATGTGACTCACACAGTTAATTATCATCTACTATTGTTTAAATAAAACCATAGTTGGAGAATTTGCCCTGCAGCTTTTGAAGAGAAGCTTGGCCTGGAAGGGCCACTCTTTCAGCTAAAAGGGCAGCTTGCGGTATAGAATAATGTATAGAAAGTGATGACATACAATCAGCTCCTTCAGCATGAGAGATATTAAATGTTGGGAATACAGCTGCTTCAGGTCTGAATGAATGAAGTCAAAATAGAAGGTTTCAAAGTCTTCCAGCTTTGACATCATCTATATACTAGTGTACTTAAAATATACATAATTAGCATCAAAATATATATAAGAAAATGGTCCAAAAATGGACTCTCTTGAAGGAGAACATTTTAATTGAACTGTATAATAGTGAACTGAATAACTGAATAAAATCACACAAATAATATTAATATGAATATTAATAATACTAATCTATCTATCTAGCAGCGTACAAAACTCCAGATTTGGGATCTCCAAAAATCCACAAAACTGAGGGACGTCAAAACCTCATTGTGAAAAGCCTCAAAAAGAGAAAAGAAGGATATAATCTCACTGTTGCCTGGGAAAAAACTGATATGCTGTGCAACTGATGCCACAATAGAGCTTCAGGCCAGCGCCTTTGTCTGAGAAGTCTCTGGAATGAAAAAGAACGAGTGTCATTCAAGAGCAGAACGTGTGGCGAAGCGAGGCACGGCCTCAGCCCTCTAATGATGTGTTGAGCAACAAATTTTCTTTTTACCAGCTGTTGTTGCCTTTATCCTTTTATGAATGCGTTTCATGTCTGACTTCATTGGAATAAGTGTGATAAAGGGTGTGACATGAGAAGGATCAGCTGGTGAAACCCACCTGCTGTGCTAAATTACAATGGGTTATATTCAAGGCATCCGAATTATGACTTTCATGCACTGCTATCTATAATCACACAGTTATTAAGGAAAAATATTGGCTTGACACTGAGGAAAATTAGTTACACTGAAAACCAGGGACTGAAGCATGGTGCAGAGCAGTTCATTTGGGATTTAAAGGGAAACTCATTAAAGCCTTGGAGAGCTGGTAAACTCTTACGCAGCCTGCAGCTCAGAAAGATGATGAATGCTTGGGAGGGAATGGCGGTTTCTGAGTTAATCCACCTTAAAAAGCCACTAGCCTGCAGCTCCGTTTGGTAATACAAGTACAAATAAAAATGATGTGCTTGGCCATAAAGAAGATCTATTGATACTGCGCTTTTGAAAAATAGAAAAAAAAAATTAGATATGGATGGACAGCAAGAAAAAAAATCTGTAAGTTAAGAGTTTGGATTAAATATGAATTTAAAACAATAAATAATTGTAATTATATCACCCTCTGCTTTCATTAAATGAGCCCACCTACACAACTGGCTGACCTTAAAGAAATGGTCCACCCAAAAATGATATGATATGATGTGATTTAAAAATAATTCTGTCATAATTTACTCAGAAGAGAAATTCCAAACCTGTACGTAGTACGTCCTGTTTCTTTGATATTAAAAAAAAAAGTTTTGGGTTCAGTAAATGATGACAGAATTTACATTTTTGGGTGAACTATTCCTTTAAGCTAGCTATGAACGCAGACCATCTGTTGCACGCTTTGACACACTTCCACCCTCCCCCAAGCTCTGGGGCCAATGGCCTCTTTCCATCCGGCTTGTCAATTACTTTCTATCTCTATCCAGCTCGACCACCTGACAGACATGCGAGCCCCTTCATCTCCACCCATGTGCCCCCCCCCCCACCCCCTCTGCAGGAAACAGAATATCAGACCCCACAGCTGAGCCACGTGGAGCTATGAATTAGACAACAAGTGTGAGACATGAGCACAGCATGCTCTGCTTCTAATCAGCCAGCAGCAGATATGAGGCAGAGAGATACTCATGAACGTAAACATAATCAGATCAGGAAGTCTATACGTTTAAAACAGAAATTAAAAATGGGTTAAAAATAATTTGTTTTACTTGTAAGCACACACCATACGCAAAAAGAGAGAGACAGAGAGACTTTTTACCCAACATGAAAATAAAATAAACTTTTTCAATTTAATTTGAAAGCATTCGTTCATACTATACTGAAACTGTACCAAACAAATATCAAGTAAAAAAAATACTGCTCTTTAAAAAAAAGCCCCTGAGGATTGTTAAATATAAACGCAACGCTCATGGGGTCCTAAACACACATGCACTGAATGAGCAACGGTGAAGCCCAGCTCTGAGTTAAGTTATTCTTATCCTTGATCTCCCCTCACGTCAGCCGCCATGAAAGAGAGATCACTGAGTGAGACACTTCAGTCAATCCCATTAACCGCCTAAAGTCTCAAAGCAAAGCCTGTGTCATTTTCACAAAGCGCGGAGCCATCCTCGGTGGTCACAAGCCGCCGTCACCATGGCAGCTCCGCTCCACCAGACGACCGTTTAGCAAGGTAATTAGGCATTGCATTCTGGGTAAAACAAATGTTCTACACTTTCAACGTAATTAGCTTAATAAATACGCCACGGGCAGTAAACGGCTCATTCAAAGGTGTGGCGAGCAGGCAGAAAAATGAACTGCGGGACAAAGGGTCACTGAGGAATGGGCTTTCTCAGATAAATCTGTGAGGGGTAAACAAGCTCTCTGTGAATGACCGGGGGCCGGCAGTCTGAGAAAGTCCTGGCCGTTCGCAGGATTAACAAGCATCCTTTCTAACGAGACAGACAACACGTCCTGCGAGTACAAAGAAAGAGTCCAAGTGCTTTAGACAGCACTGTCAGCAGAACAATCAATGCCTCCACTACAGGCCTTAAAGGGACAGTTCATGCAAAAATGTCAATTCTGTCATTATTTACTCGACCTCCAGTTGTTTGGTTAGCAACGTTCTTCAAAATATCTTCTTCCGTGTTCAACGGAATAAAAAAAATAATACAGGTTACAAACAAGTGGAAGCCAAATATATAACTGCATAATTACAATTTTTGAAATTCTAAATTTACCCTTGAAGATTTTTTTTTTAACCTCAAATCCAATATTTTGCTGAATGCGTGAAGGACAAAGAATAAAACAGCCAAAGAAGCATTCATCGGTAATTGTGTCGACAGCGGTTTAGTACAAAACAAGTTCCACGGCAATGAATAAAGACGATTGTAATGTGCACCTGCACGGCGATGAGTGAAGTTAAAGAAAAACATGACCTGAAGTCTACACTGAGCTCTTTGTGTAGTAGTGGTTATCTACTTCAATGTCCAAATTTTACATAAAGCGATGACCCAACGACGTGTATCGAAACAAAATAGTTCAGCATAAAATGAACAAAAATGGTTAAGGGGTGCACCAAGATCATTTTAGCAGCTATTTGTGTAGCTATATACACGCTCTATCTTGTATTTACCAATTAAATAAAACAAAAAATGATAGTAGTTTAATATAATAACACGAATCTGTACTGAAAATCATCTAGGTTGTATTTTCTCATGGTTCATTCTTTTGGAGGATGAGAGTATGTCCCCCAACCTGTCCACGCTGGCATCTGGTTGATTTGGTTAACTTTTCGACCTTTGACATCAACGACAAATGAAATTAAAGGCTATTTAAAAAGCCAATTTACAGTAATCCTCTATCCTAAATACAGTTCATTACGTTTTATTATTCGCATACTTCCTTTTTTGTTATCCGTGATCCTATCATCTAGGGTGATTTATTGAATTCATTAGCCAAAATCAGATTTGAAAAGTATGGCTTAGAATCACATCTGTGCTGCAGATTTGGGCCAACTTCATTGTGCGTGTAGTGTGCGAACGTAGCATTTTTTAGCATGCCAAAAATGTACTTAGTAACCACGGCATGTGACATCTTGCATTTTGCACCATAAGAAAGCCTGGGAGAAGGCCCTGCGCCCAACTCTCAGGTTACCTGGGACCGTGGACAGAAAAGCCAACACGGTGAAGATCTCTAGGTTTTGTATTCAGTGTACGAAACTATGCATATAGTCTGCATAAAACTAAAGATTTCTCAGCGCTCATACCCTCCAGTCAATCAATATCAATTTGTAAAGATAAAAATAACAAACCCAGCAGATTTCTTCCACGTGATTTACACTTAATCAAGCGCCGTGCTGCTCATGTTGAACTAACAAGCTCCTCTTCACACATCCTAAAAAAAAACCTGGCTCTTTTAATCAGAAATTAGAATCCAAACTGTCCACGTTATAAACCACGTTCAATTGGTTAATATAGAGCAAAGTTCAAACTTGCCTAATAGAAAAAAAAAAAAATCATGAGGTGAAAATAAAAATAGGTAAAGCCATCTATATTTAACGCAAAAACACTTAACATAACCTTGAGCTAGCCATTCCTGTCTGGAGCCTTGCGCATTAATCGTCGCGCTGACACTCCACGTGACGACATGAGATAATGCATTTTCAGTATACCAGCAAAACAAAAATGTGACTTTTTAGAAAAACCGCTGCCTTGATTAGACTGTAATGTCACATGCTGATGAAAACTGCCTTGCAAAGTAACGCATGACATGTTAAAGAACAGACGTAGATGGGATCTGATAACTGACAGTGCAAAGATAAATGCATTCATCATAGGGTGAAGTTTAGATATCAGCTGGTGGAAGTCATTGTGTGACACAAAGCCAATCTAAACGCTATGATAACTGACATGAATTACACGCTTTCTCATCACCACCTCCTTCTCGTCATAAGACTGTGACCGCGCAGAACCCTTCCTAAAACACTTGCTGACCTGGTGACCCGATAAGTGACCCCACACACGCCCGTGGAGCTGATGGTTCCTGCTAGTAAGAGTTGATGTTTGAAAGGTTTCACGGTCACCTGACGTCGCTAGGGGCGCCACGCGGCAATTTTGGGTTCCTTGAACCCTAACCGACTGCATCCAGACGATCAAACCCATTAAAGTAACTGACCCGTACAACGTCTTACCTGCAGTTCACACCAAGCGACCTCCACGGTGGTCTCCGTGTCCAAGCCTTTGTAGACCGTCTTAAAGGAGCCCCTTCCGATCTCGATGTTGAATTTCAGAAACCTTCCATCAGGTGAAGTCGCCACAGCTTTAGTCTCCACCTCATCCTTTTCCTCCTGCTCGCGTTTGCTCTCAAACGGGGCTCTCGACAAGACAGCCTTCTTGTGGGCGATTTCTTCGTCCGAGTCCGAGCTGGCGTCGGCCTCCTGCGCGCCGGGCTCCTCGGCGGCCCAGGCGTCATCGGCCGGCCGCGGGTCCGAGTCTTGCGTCTCAGGTGGAGAGCTGGAGACCGGCGACGCGGGAGGAGAAGAGTCCATCTTTTTCTCCTCGTTGGCACTTTCTGACAAAATGTTGTCGGCCGACCACGAAAAAGTTTTCGTCAGAGGCGCGATGCTCTCCTGGTGCTCGACGTCCATGGTGTGGAGTTTGTTAAACCTGTAGGCATTTCTCCTGGAGTTCGCCGAGTGTCTCCTGCGCCTCGGCGGCAGGCGCGCTGGGAAGAACGAGTCCGCGTCAAAACCCGCAGGCAACTTCGGGAAGCCAAGACCTGCCATGTCGACCTCAGCCTGTGACATTGTAGTAGATATCTGTGTAGTTAACATTAGTACCAATCAAGTGCGTTACGTCTCTTTGCGTTCCATAACTACGCGTTTACATTTAGCCCCTCCAAACCATATCAGCAGTTCAAGAAGGAACTTCTCCAAGAGCGCAATGCAGATTAGCGTATAACTATATATATTAAAAAAACAGCAACAACGCGACTGTAAAATAAATGCGAAGAAATATTGCGCAGCAAGTAACTGTAAGTTAATAATTGCAATATGAGGTTCGAGCGCGTCCACGGAGCGCACGCTTTGCCTTCGCTTTCCAAGCGCAAGTGTCTAGTACACTGAGATACTCTGCTGCTCTGGTTGCTCCTCCCCGTGGAAAAACACCTTAGTAATTAGTCCGTGAGGGACCACGGAGAGTCAAGCTACAGTGCAGTCCCTCACGTCTCAGATAAGATTACGGCGGTCTGTTATGGCAAGCTGATAAAACATTTATTAAAATGTAATTATTGTTAGAATGCATAAGTTTTTTGGTTTTTTTTTAAATAAGCTAATTAGTCATTTTTAATAATGACAAGTACCTTTCACTTTCGCAGGGTTCACCCGGATATTAGCGTTTGTTGCCAATCAATCTCAATCTCTTTAATTAATAGTATTTATTTATTATAATACTTTTTTTTATTTAAGCATCTGTAACTGGGTAACAACTAGCAAACATTTGTCATAAAACGTTTAATGAAGCAAAAAAAAATTTATAATAATAAATTATTAAAATGTTAATAATAATAAAAAGTTAATAATTTAAAAAACCCAGACCACTTCACTTTTCTCTTAAGCTGATATGAGCTGAGTTAAGATTGAGTTAAGTTGCTTGTTGCTATCAAGTGACTATTAAAGTAATAAGTACTTGTTAGTAAATTAATAGAAGTGTACTATGAAAATCTAAAATAAAAGCACAAATAAAAAATTCTGTACAACTTTGGTTTTAAGGAATAAATGTTGCAACGTCTTGCCACATGCTATTGCCTCAGTTACTTGGTTTGTCTTTTGCAAGATCCTTACAAAGTCGCTAAGTTAAAGTCAGGGCAGGGAACCCCAGATCTTTGAAATCATGAAGCGGTGAATTCAAGAAACAGCTGCTTCGCTCGAATCCAAAGTATCAAAAGTGAATAAACTGAGCAGATGCAATTATTTCTCCCCGTTTCCCATGAGATTGATTAGTCAGGATCCTTAATGACATTCATGTTATTAGTCAAGCTCAGAACTGCCATTCTGCACCGAGGATGATTCAATCCTGCTGTATTTCATTAGCCTGAAGCACATTCAACAATATAACTATATATGTATTTAGGATAGAGGGGACTAAAATAATTGAATGGGTGTGCGATCAGTCATCCTCTAATCTGAATATTGGGTAGGACGTGTCCCTCTAAATGTAGTCATGACCTCTCGATCATGTTACAGTAAGTAGCTAGCACATAACAGAAACTATTAATAACTGATCAGCTGAGGAGCAGTTTCAGAGTTGCATAAACGGTTGCAGACCTCAGGTGTAATTAAATCCTCTTCACAGCATGTAGATATAAGCTCAGACGTGTGCCACACTTCCACACACATCAGCATCACTCCGGAGAAGACATAACTACGTTGAATTATGGGAGCGCAACATAACACACGACAAACGTTTCTGATGGCTTCCTAATATTATCCCGTTCGCATGCAGCAAGCGTATATCGCATGACAGTCCAAATAAACCGCTCGGTTTCCTCTTTGCTTTGTCTAATGGCAATCGCTGAAACTTTCAGCACCGAGTCATTTATCTCTGAAGCTTCACGGTGGCTATTTTGAGCAGCCTCCGCTTCTCTCGCTGTCAGTGTCCTTGTTATGATGACTTAGTTTCCTAGCAATGAGATGACGCCCAATTAAAGGACATGGACCGATTGTGATCACAGAGAAGCGTGAGGGTCAGCAAGGGTCTAGCCACTCAAGCATCGGTCATCTGTTTCTATCGGCTTAAATACTCAAACATAACTTTAAATGGCCACCGGGGAGGTTTCATCCACAGCAGCAGGTGACTTGACAACAGTGTTTGTGTTCATTTTAGACAACTGCGAGCACTCTGGGGTAACAGAGCATACTTTAACAGTCTTACTTTCATTCTCAGCTTATTCTTTTATTTCTTTCACAGCGCCCCTATTATGGGTTATTAAGGGTTTATGTTTTGGGAGTCCAAAATAACAGGTTTACAAGCATGCAAATATATCAAAATATGCTATATATCAAATATATCAATATATCAAAATATGATACACACCTAGGATGGCTTTGGGATGAGTAAAACATGCCGTAATTTTCATATTTAGCTGAACTATCCCTTTTAAATATCTGAACCGCACAAAAGGTAGTACAATTATTATCTACATCCAAGGAGTACATGGGTTTGTTCCTTCAACGAACTGATTTAGGGGAAAGATTAACATTACATCACTTGCTCAGCAATGGATCCTCCAGTGAATGGGTGCCGTCAGAAAGACTAATAAAAACTTCCCAATCATCCACAAGTAATCCACATGACTCCAGGCCATTGATAAACATCTTGTGAAACACATAGATAATTAAGGCATTTTAACTGTAAACCATTACTTCTGATCAAAATACTAGTACATGATTCCTAATGATTCCTCTAAGTCCACCCCCTCTTGTCTACAGACTCATTTGTTTTGGTCTAGTTGTGCTTATAAACAGTACTCGATCTATGCATAGTTCTCTAATTTCAGACAAGATAGCTTTTTCACTAGAAAAACTAATTTTATGGATAGAGAGGTGTCTTTATGATAGGTTTATGACAAGCAGTTTGTAATCTCTCGAGAAGTCAATTGATAGAGTGGAGGAATGTGGATTACTTGGGGATTATTGTGATCATCCTGACGGCACCCATTCACTCCAACGGCAAAGCAAATAATGTAATGACCAAATCTACTCTAAATTATTACTCATAGATTAGGGGCGAACTTAAAACTAAAACCATTAATGAAAACAATTATTTAAAATATTGTACTGTTTAATTTCAGCTAAATATATACTAATATTTAAATCAGAACAAAAATGCATGCAAAATTACTGGAACTACTGTAAATTACTGCAACTACGTTTCAAAATCAAAATATTAAAAAAAAGTAATTCAAATATATAACTGATAATATACACTGAACGATCGAAGGAAACTGAATGATCGAATGTCTTACAACCATTCTAAAAAAAAAAAATTATTTGTCCAAAAATTATAAAGAAGATACGAATGTGGAGCAGAATGGAGCTACAGATGAGCTTGTATGGAGCAGATATCTCGTTGAGGGTGATACAGCATGTGCCTGAGGCTCTGAACAGCCTCACGTGACACACAAACTCAAAAGAAGCACTTATCAGTGTGAACATATTGCTGCTCCGTGAGCAGCTGGGCCTCCTGGCTCCACTTCGCCCCTCCCCTCGTCAAACTTTTGACGAATCATATTTCTTATTAACAGCTTGTCGGATTGAGAGAGACAACATATATACATCAATAATCATGCAACAGAAGCCGGTCATGTGAGAGAGGTGATGTTATTCTCACGAAATACCGATCAGCTTTCTGCACTCTCTATTTATCTCTGCGCTGGGTCTGTGTGAAGGGCACATGTTCAGAATCAGGTAGATCCTTCAGAAGAATAACAAGCTTCCAGTAAACAACTGGGGACAGTTTAACTAGTTACAAAAAAAAAAAAAGAAATAATAATAATAAATAAAATAAATTTGCCCATTTTTTATAATAAATATTTTATAATTTTTATTACTTGATTAATCACCATGGTAGCTTCAATTTATATATTTATATAATTTATATATATAATTTATTCTTTAAAGAAATGAAATTATCAATTAATCAATTTACTCAAAATTATGCCACAACTGATATAAAAGCTATGCAACTAAAAATAATCCTTAACAACCCCAGTAAGATAATTATTAAGAAAATTATTATTCAGTGAAGAAGGCTGATAAGGTTCAATTTAAAATAGCTCGAGATAAGGTTTCGCAGAGCTTAGGATTCTTAAATACAGTATGTGCAATTTTCCATTATGACATAATTAATCTACACCATCTGTTATGATATGATGAAACCACTAGCCTTCTACGTAACTAACTCTATAACCAACTCGAGAGACGCTTACCAAACTATGCCTGCATACTGTACAAACTAACTAGCTCATATCAGCTCCTAATAATGACATATACTGCCATCTAGGGGAACACAATAGAATATAAAGCACTTCTAATAACAGTTCTGGATGAGTCATGTTGGAAGCAATGGCCAATAAATGAAACCTATCAAATTCAATAACCATTTTTGTTTTATTTTTAAGTTACAGCAGCTAACATAAAAAAGGCAAACCGGGAATGATTCAAATAAATAAGCACGTAATGAAATCATTCCTTTGTGAAAAACACAACAGTTGACACATTCTGCTTTGTGCCATTTAAAGTGGCCACTGGGAAATACGTTCGTTGATAACGCATCGAGAGAGAGTCTCAAACATCCCAACATTCGGCGCCTAAGAGTTGGCCCCCGTCCGAGGGCCTTTCATGATGAAGACCTTCGCCTCATCGTCGATCTCACCCATGACTCTCTCCTGTCTGACTGAGAGAATGGTGTAGCTGACTGATGGAGTAGCGCAGGGGTTAAGGCCATTACCTCCCACAACTAGACATTTAATGACTTATTCATTAATAACTGGCTTCATCCATCTGTAGCGATTAATGGATGGTGGGCAGGTGTTCTTTCAGAAAACTGTAATCATGCCATTTAGAGGCTGAACAAACATATTTAGTTTTCAATTCACTCGAACCGTGATAATAACATTAGCAAAGGTCATGGTGCTAATATTGCTTGTACCAAGCCTTTTCGTGCCATCTTTAATGTACAGTTCAAATATCATGGCACATAACAAGACTACGATTATCATTATTAAACTATACCTTTGATATATCAAGGAATCATACTATCATCAATGTCTGCTGGCAATTCATCTTGGTCATTATGTCTTTACCTTTAAATCATAAGGTAAAATCTTAATACAATTAAAAGTAATAACAATTTTCAAGATGGCTCTGTAAATGTCTAATCATCTAATACCAGGTAAACGGTTTAACTGTAGTAACTAAGAGTCATAGTACGCACATTGACGGCATTTCTTTAATTAAACGTTCAAAAAAAGATGTTCACCACTAACGAAAAGCGGCTGAAGTGTTTTTAATGAAATTATGAAGGATACATAGGCCTATAACAAAGGCTCCGATGGTCAGGCCCGTGATCAAATTGCGGCTCCGCAGCTGTTTCGAGTGCCTCTTCCAGTGCTCCAGCTCCTGCTGTCTTTTAAGGGCCTGTTTCTGAGCAGGAGAGAGAAGTTTCGGCGCTGTGGGGGACGCGTCGCCGCTCTTTCCCTCCATGTTTGTCTCGTGCTCGGTGACGTCACGCGCGCCGCACCAATCAAATCCTCGCTGTGCGGAGACGTCAGAAGCGTCGATGAGAGCGACCAGCAGGTGTCGCTGTGGAGCTATGTTTATGACAGGTGATAAATTAAAACTACTGGGATAAACCTAACATTAAAAATGAACGAATAAACAAATCACATTTTGAAAAAGAAATGAATACATTTATGTAATATGTAATAAAATGAAAGCAAAATAGTTCTGAACTTGTACTTCTCGTTTAACTTATGCATTACAGTACACCTATAATGTGGGTTATTTTCTTATATTTACTAGAAGACTCACATTTTAGTCTGTAAAAAGTCAAACACATTTTTTTTTTATGATTTTGTTTTTAATAATTTTTTCTCGAATTGCTGACCTTGATCAGTAAACTTCAGCATAATATATTGTTGTGTAAATAAAAATAAATCAAATAAAAAAAACTCATATATTTTGAGAAGTCACACTGGTGATTGAAAGCAGATAAATATTTCAAGAAACAATAAACAAAGACAGGACTCAATGAATGAAAATGAAGGCACCATATTTATTTATAATTGCTCACATTTCCTTGATCTATAGTCCATTGGTGATATATTTTCTCTATTTTATATTGATGCACACACTTTTATCTGACACATATGCACTCTTATAATACCAAAACCTTCTCTTTATATTTTTCCTAGATTTATGAAATTACCAGTGTAAAAACTATGCACATATCTGCATAACATTAAATATGCTGTATGTTTTATTTACAGAATATTTATCTCTGTAACTGCCAATTATCTCAAACATTTTTATATAAACAACATATTTAAAATATGTACAGCTTTAGTCTACATCCACAGAGTTCGTTTTCAGCACGCAATGCACATCCATATTTTACTTTACTGCCAAACGTTCCATTGTTCATTATATCGTTGCGTATCTTTACTTGCCCACATAATATTTGCAAGGAAAAAAATGTCAAGCTAACTGGAAAAAAAAAAAATAAAATGTTCCACAGGAACAATTTTGGTGAGTAGCAATAATATACAGTATATTATTCAGTAACATGAACAAGTATGTGCTCTTTATGTATAATACCTTTAAAACAATAGTTGCAAGTTATTTATTATTAAGGACTCCACGGCCGTCTCATCTCAAATATAACATTTTGACAAACTAGACATTTTCTTTCTTTTTTTTTTATAAGATCTATTTGATCGTATCGGCAGAATCCCTTTGTCTTTTTTATCCTCTTGATTTCGGCAGTACCAGAAACACAGATTGCGTTGAACAACGGAGCGGTTTCGAGGTGCAGATCCTATTCGTGTTCGGCTTCGATTGACCGGGACGTTCGAAATCCAATCAGCAGACAGAAAAGAGTCAGTAACTCTGTTCATGAGATGGCGCGGACGAGCGCGTTCTCTTCCTTTCATGTGGTTTGGAAGAGCTCTTTGAACTCGTTGAGAATGAGCTCCACGATCTGGTTCTGGAAGACCATGTGCATGGTGATGTTAGACTCCTCCTGTGGTCTCAGCAATGTCGGCCCGAACACGATGGCCATACTTTGGACAGACATGCGGTTCAGCTCACCGTGTTCAATGACTCTGTGGGACAGATGAGCGCACAGTCAGAACTGCTCTCCAGTGAAGAGACCGAGGATGCATTTAGCACTTCTACAGATCTTCTTCAATGACCCGATCACCGTTCATACCCAAGACAAACGGAAGGAACAAAAAGCAAAGAGGGCCATCGTACTACACTGAAACTAAATGAAAATAGGTCCATACTTGCGAAGATGTCTGAAGAGAAACTCCATGGTGTCGTGGTTGGGCAAAGGCAGGTTTCTCACAAGATCTCGAATATACGACACTTTCTGGCTGTAGTCACTCATTTCTAGAAAACATGAAATTCTTGAGCTCTTAAACACGCGTGAATGAGGTTTTGGAAATTAAGCGGTGTATTGTTTTCGTAGATACTCCCTACGGTTTCCATAACCATAAAAAAAAATCAAGTGGAATCATGAATCATTCATTTCAGAGTGCGTGATGCATTGCATCATTTAGTAAAAACGTAAGAAAATCACATTGCTGTCCAAATAAATAAACATCAATAGTTCTTATGTCAAAAATATAATACTTTTAATACCTATTTTTGGTTTTTTAAATTTTAAAAGGCATATTCCACCCATAAAATCTCATTTACTCGCTATCAAGTTGTTCCAAACCTGTATGAGTTTCTTTTTTTAGTGAACACAAAATATGATCATTTGAAGAATGTTTGTAAACGAGGATGCAGGTAGCCACTGGAAAAAAAAAAAAAAATGGACTGAAACTAAAATCATTGGCTACCAGAAATTGTTTGGTTGTCAACATTCTACAAAATATCTTTAAATTGTGCTCAAAAGAAAAAAGAAGAACTTGTAAGGGTTTGAAACGACTGAGAGAATAAATGGCAAATGATTTACAGTTTTGAGGTGAACGAAAAAAACGCACTGATTTTGTTCTCGGGACAGAACAGAAACACTCACGAATGGCAGCGATGAACCGATCAAAAAAGCTGAAGGGGAAAAGAGGCTCAGGAAGCTCCCGCAGGAAAAGCTTCAGAGCTCCTGTGATCACATGGATCTCTTCCCACTGACCGTCCTCCAGATCCAGATGCTCTTCTACAGAGAGAAAGGAACATACAGTTTTATATAGCCAATAAAACACTTGCATGTGTGATTTTCACAGCAGCAACCACTAATATTAACACTATTTATATGTTTAGAGCTTTTTACCATTCAAACAGCAAAAACAAACTATAAGCTCTTTTAATTTCAACTTTACCATGATCAGCTTTATAGCGCAGCTTCTGGATGACAGCCAGGTTCCCGCTCACTCTGTAGATTCCATCTATTTTCAGACCTGCACCAGGTAAACAGAATCTGACACTTTAGATAACTTTTCTTACGAACTAGTAAACGGACACCAAAGTGAACGCGTACCCCTTTTCTCAACAGATCTGATGCATTTTTCCACAAACTTGGGCACGGTTGTGTTTTCCCGATGACAGAGGGTGTCCAGGTGGCAGCCAAACACGTTCTCTGTAAACAACGAGAAACCGAAAGTCGATAGGATTCACTGTGAATATAATCCACAAGACTTTGAACGAGGGTCTTCGATATTTATGGACTGCACTTAAATCACAGCGACATTAACCTTTAATGTAGCCCTTCTCTTTGACTGACTGCAGGGTGGGCGGCCGCTGGAGGAACTTGCGCAGCTTGGTGCGAACACGGCCCTGCTCGATGTCTATGCTACTTGAAGAACTCAGTCTTGTTGCTGGGAGAAGGATGTATAAAAACACAAAAATGCTGAATGAAACGATTAGCGAGAGCAATGTGCTTGATGTGCGTCCGATTCGGTTACTGACGTTCACTCTTCCTCTCTTTATCTGCAGGCGACGGAGATTTTTCCGGGATATCTTCCGCTTCGTCCTCCGAGTAGTGGCCGTGGTCCTGCTGTGAGAGACCGCGAGATGATATTAAGAGCGAACGCGGTTTCGTGTTTTGCCGTTACGCCGTTTGTGTCACTCACCAGCCCTCTGATGGTGTCCAGAATGATCTTGTGCCAGTCGTGTATGATGCTGTCTGTGTCGTACTGTATCAGATACTCAGAGCCGTGACGTGTCTTGAGCTGCTCAGTGACATGGAAAGTATTGCAGGTAAAAAAAAAAATAAAAAATACGAACTGATATATGCTAACGAGAAAATCTCTGAGGGCAAAGCCAACAATTACTGGTATCAATCCATGTCAAGGTAATAAATATTCAAATATTTGTGCATAAGATAACATCAGCTTCACCACTCCCTTAACTGCAACACATGTTGCTACTAGTGCTGGAGTCCTGGCAGCATTTGTGTTATATTGCCAAAACAAAAGGTCACCGGTAACGCTTGCCAACGACTAAAACGATCGCAGCGGAGCATATGTGAACTCAGAAACAAATTCAGTCTTAATTCCTGGAAAAGCAATGTAATAAGTCCTTTCTTTATTTATTTTGACTGTACCGAGTCACCGTGCTCACCTCCAGAACATTCTTCTTGCTTGATTTTTCTTTAGACGCCCATGATAAAGTCGCTCCTTTCAGTTCCACTGTGTACTCTGGGACGATCTGATTGCTCTTGGTCTGCGGGAGTCAACCACAGGCCATCAGTTTATTTTAAATTTGTTGTCTTTAGTAGACTTCATTGACACGTACAACTGTATGCAATTTCTCAAAATCCATGTTGTACATACATATACATATACACACATATACATCTATACACACACACACACACACATACATACATATTGACTAATATGAGAACTCTGTCCCACTCTCCTTCAGTTTATTTCAAACTGATATGTTAACGGTCTTTTATACATCCCAAATTACATAGTAAACTTACAGACATCCCAGCAGGTGTAAATTTAGGGTCTTTGTGGAAAGTGAGTATGCCATCATGGAGAACGGTCCACGACTGCGCCCAGTTCTTCCTGAAAAAGACAACAGCAGCCATTTCAGAGTAGAGACACCTGTTAAAACACTTTAAAGATCAAAGACCTTTCTAATCTTACCCTATTCTCAGAATATGAGGAACATATAAAAGGGAAACTACCATTAGCTAAAAGTGCAAGTTTTCCAAATCATGATTTTCAAGGTAACTGCAGGTGATTAAAAAGCTAATAATAAAAACAAATAGAAAAAAATGTAATGCAATGCAATTAAGTTATAAAATTAAATATGTATATGTGTTGAAAAACCTGTGAATACCGTCACATTATTAATATATTTACTTAAAATCTCAAGAGGTAAACGTTTTACATTAAATGGGTTTGTCTGACCAGAAAGTATGGGAATCCCTGCAGTAAAAACTAGACAGATGACTAATTTACATGCTTTTGTCTATTAATGCTCCAAGTATGACTGTACCGTTTAACCACAGATAAACGTTGTCAAATTAACGCCCCACCTGAGCCTTTTTCCATTCTCAGCCACTTTGGTCTTGTTGAGAATCCCAGCCTTCTCCAGTGATGACTGATGAACGCAAAAGACAAGTGGTCGAATGTTAGAGGGATTTATTTTAAGAAAATAAATAAACACGCACACACACACACACACACACACACATAATTTAAAAATAAAAGAGACAAACAAAAATGACAAATAAATAGAGATGAGTGATGTAAATGCAACAAAAAAAAAAAAATTAGAATTAAAACGAGTTAGTGCAGGTTTGTTGGTAGAATGTTAAATGAACGATGGAACAGCATGCCACAAAACAACACTATACACAGCTACTGATGAAAGAAATGCATTTTTAAAATGAAGCAAAATTAGTTTCCAGTCACTGGACAACAAACAGCGATGTTAGTTTTCATCCAACGCATGGAATGTTAGTTTTGGAGCCCAATGCAGACAACAGGCCCTTATAAACAAGCTCAGGACGCACATGATGAGAATGGGAATCTGTGCTGTGACTGGACAGGTTCCTCCGCCGCATTAACTTTTTATCCTTGAGAAAGGGAACAAAACCTTGGGTTCTCACCAATTCTTGGACTCCTTTTCATTTTTGTAGAGCAAATCGCATTACATTGCATATTTTCTGATAAACAGCTAGTTAATCTGTACATTATAAAAACCTGATAAAGGCAGGAAATCGTCTAGTTGAGACTTGAAAACACCTTTTTATTACCGTGACCTTAAACATCGGTTTATAATTAGTTTTAGCTGATGCGTGAAAAAGCATTCGATTAGGGGATCTTGACATGAATGAGAACAAAATGACAATAAAATAAGAATGAGACTGTTACACACGAATGAGTTTTGGTGAGCGAAATGACATGAGCTAAACGCTCCACTGAGGCCTGGAAATAACAGAGGTCATGTTACATACGTAATGCTGAGATTCTGGTGAATTCCCTGAACTTGATGCATCACTGGCATTGTCAGAGGCGATCCGCCTGTGTGAGGGGGAAAATTTCTGCAGGAGGAAAACAAGAGAGAGAGAAATGAATGAATATTAGCTGGCGGAAAATGGTGAGGTGGTACCAGATGTTTCCTTCCTTTCTGTTGCGGTCACTGTTGTAAAAATAGATGAGAATGTTCTCTCTCGTGTGAGATATTCCATCGAGAGGGCATCGCTTCACACGATTTTACTGAAACCGTTTGGTTTAGGTCTAGCTCTCGCTGACCTCTATAAGGGTTCACTAGTCAAATAAGTGATAATGATTTACAAGGAACGGGGACCTGAAACTCACCAGGTCTTCCTGAGATGCGCTGAACTGGGATTGTCTCCAGTTGTTCAAAACAGGTTGAGCGTCTTGGTCTGTCCCGTTTCCATTGATCGGCTGACCCGGCGGGACTGAAGCCTTTACACAGAGTCAGTGAAGGTCTTATGAGTTTATACAGAGTTCGAGTGACACATGCAATTGTAAAAAATGCAAAAATATTTTTGACCAAAAACGAAATACAGAAACTTAAACGTCCAAACAAAATCATGAACAGACCTCTGGAAGGGTCCACTGACATTTAGATCCATCTTTTAAGTAGTAATACATCTTCCCCTTTTCATCCTTAGACTGGATCCACTGCGTTAGGGAGACGAAAATATTACTTTTGGTTTATGCATCAAGCGATTCATTTGAAAGAATCAAATAAGCATATGCAATGTGGAAAATGTAAACCTACCACAGAACAACTTTTTTGTAAATTACTTGCCTCTAGCATGCTTATTTATTAAATATGTTGGTTATTTTGATTTCACTTTTAGCTTGCAATAAGACAGTAGCAACCCCAGCTACTTTTTAAACATGCTGCAGAAAATGTCTGCAGATCATTATGTGTGGAGCTGATCTGATTAATAAACAACGTCCTCGTTTTTATTGCGTTGCACACAATTGCAGAATCATAAAGTCACCATCAGGGGGCACTAATACATACAAAACCCATAGCTGTAATTCTGCTAAATCTGTGTTGACATATACAAAATCAAAGAGGGCTCTTACATATACTAATGATATATTGCTTTAATAACAACAACCGAAAAAGTTGATTGAGGATTACACTTTGCGCTATTAAAACAAAAGTGATACTGAATAAATAAAACATTATTTTAGGACCTTAATCAAGCGTCTTTTTAGGTTTTCTTCCGTGTCTTTTACCAGCATGGTGTAAGATCATTGTAGTACATTCATTAGTACTCCTTGTGTATCTTTGTGTGTGTGTCTGTGTGTGTGTGTGTGTGTGTTGTGATGAACTTTCATTACCTGTTCATGTGTGAGTTCATTCGTGTAGACAGATTTTCCATCTGCCCCTACAGAGTGAGTCCAGCCCACAGGGACGTCTTTATGCATGTCCACAACAGCCCTGGGGATGATGGCACGCTTGATTTGGGGCAACTGAAAATCCTTAGGGAGCTGAATAGAAATATGGGAATCCTCACGCTGATTTGTTGGGTAGTCCTCCTCTGGAAGAGGTGGCTGTGAAAGCAAACAGTGCACAAAAAAAATGTAATTCAATTATACTGTTGTTACTTTACTAATCTAATCTTTTTAGATAAAGTGTGGAGAGGCAGGTGAAATCTCACCGGCCCGTTTGGCTCCTTGCCATGACTGTGTGCCTTATCTGTAGAAGACGGAGGAGGGAATGGCTCCGGGGCAGTCCAAGAGGTTTGCTTCAAAGCGTGATTATAATAGTAATGTCTGCCGGTGGTCTCATCCAAAAGCTGCTCCCAGTCAGAGCCCAGCGAGTGTGCGGAGGACGGGGTGGACACAGGTACCGGGGAGGTCACAGACTCCATACCTGCTCCCGCCGGGGGGCTGCGCGGATCAGACCAACTGCTCTGTCCTGTGGCAGGGTGGTAGTAGTACTCTTTACCGCTGTCGTGGTCAGTATGGACCTGCCATCCGGCCGAGTTGGGTGGGGAGCTGGAGTCCGGAGCAGGACTGAGACAGATGCCGGGCGACGAGCAAGATGAAGTAGAGGAGTTTGAAGGGCGAGAAACGGTCTTCTTCAGGTCAGTAACGTTGGCGTACACTGCTGTGGTGGGGTCATTCTCTGTCTGATGAGACAAAAAAAAAAAAAAAAAAGATCATGTTGTGGGGTATAAATGGAAGCTTCCACAGAAATAAATTTCATACAAAGATCACCATCTGATGACCCTCAAGGTCAAAACATTATAACAAATTAAATTTAAGTGCTTTAAATATTTATCAAGCACTGTATATTATTAGTGCTGTATATTATTTACATGAGTGTGTACTGTGTATTTTATTATGTGTATATATATATATATATATATATATATATATATATATATATATATATATATATATATATATATATATATATATATATACACACACACAAATGTTTACATTAAATATAGATATATAAAAGATAAATGTTTACGTATATAGATATATAAATATAATATTATAAATATATAAAAGTACATACACATGTAAATGCTTTCAAATATATACTGAATGTGTGTGATTTTACACACACACACACACACACACACACACAATAAATATACACAGCACACACATACACAAATACATATTTTGGATGCAAAAAATTGTGATTAAGTGTTTGAGAGCACTAGTTAATTAAATTAAAGATGAAATTTCACTTGTTAAAAAAAAAAAAAAAAAAAAAAAAAAACACCTTTCTAAATCAAAATAATCATTTCTGTCAGAAAAGGGTGCTATGCGCTAATTTGTAAAGCTCTAAAATAACTTAGTTTGACCGGTTCAACCAATTTTGCAGCAAATACCATAAAGTGCAATGCTTTCATTTCATTGGACTTCTGGATTTCTGTTATGTAAGTACTGACAACCAAGTAAATATTAAGCTTTAAATGGACACATACAATTAAACGGACCACATCACAGGGAGCATGGCACTGACATGACATCCAGTCAAAGTGAGGAGTGTATCTGTCTGTGTCTCATGCAAGAACTTCCATTATTCATCTGAACAAAGGTCTATAGAAACCTGATGAAATCAAAGAGCTATGGGAAGAGAATCCTGCTGGAACCGCTCCCTCGATTCAGGAAAACACAAGGACGTTTATGTGGAATCAAATATCTTGCCAGCTTTCATCTTCAGGCCTTCACTCTTTGTCCCGTTATAGAGTTCTTCGGTGGAATTTTAATAAACTAGAACAGGTCTCTTCACTTAATTGGAAAGTTTGCCCAAAACATTAAAAAAAATAAATAATCTTGCTTAAAACATATTTAAAAGTTAAGAATACAAATAATACAAGAATACAGATTGATAAAGTCACCAGTTGTTTATAAAGCACACCCTGGACATTCTGCATGCAAACTCCTCTAGTTAAAAATAACTGAATTAGTGTTTCAACCATCATGAAGGTGTCATAATTTCATTTGCGTTAGAACTATCGCGGCACGGTCACAAAAAGCAGGCCAGAAGACTGGATCCCTGCGCATCTGAGGAAGTTCGTCGAAAAGTTGTGAATAACACGAACAACAGATCGTCCTAATGAAAAGGCCAAGTGAAAGTTTCTCTAGATACCACGTTCTTCCAAAATGAGGAAGCATCCAGATAATGTGTTTTCCACAGCGCACTCTCTGGGGAAGGGAAGCCGAGATCAAAACACCACGGGCAGAGGCAGAGGTTTCCGCTGCACAATCTACATTTGAGAGAGGAGCCTGACACACAATAATCTGTGTAGCATGCATCAGCTAAAAAAAAAGAACCCAAGCACATCACAATCATCTAAAATTAATCAAATCGGCTTAATGCAGCAAACAGAACAACTTCATTTTAAAAGTTTATTTAAGGTTTAAAAACAATTCTCTCTCCGTAAATATATTACGATAATGTGTAGATTTCAAGTGCTTTAAATAAACGGCATTTTTAATACGTTTTCGGTTCACTAAAACCATGCAGAGTACAAATAAGCTACGTGAGCTCTCAAGGTCAGAAAACATTTTTAAAATAATAGTCAAACAGCACCCCACGGCGTTTGGTAGGGTTTCAAGAAAAAAAAAAAATAAAAAAATCTCCCAGATCAAACGTATCAGATTTGCATTAACTGCAGATAGGCCATATTGCAATTCAAAATCTCTTATACAGGATCTATAAATGCATGACCTATTAACAAACAATTTATTGATGATTCATTTCAAGACTGTGGAAAGCTTTTGAGTAAAGCAAACAATAGCAGGGTAATCTGACAAGCACTGATGGACTTAGTCCTCGATAACCTATCTGTCACAGCATTCCCACAAACCCCAGTCTCAGCCTGACAATGCTACCTTGTTTACCGCTTACCTTACGAAACCTCAGAAAGGTCTGCAGCCTCGGCATAAGCGCACGGCGAGCCTTAAGAATCACCTCTTTTACTTCCATCCGAGCAGTCTGATAAAAGCTAATATCATTAAAAGAAAAAAAACAAACAAACAAAAAAAACACAAGAGCAGGAGTCCCGTCAAAACTTAACTATTGCGTTCTGACCACATATGGTTCCACATGAAAGGAGCGAAAGTTTCAAAACTCCAGAAGATCCGGTGAACTACAACGCAGCTCCTGTTCTGGCTAACGGTACAGTACCAGCTGACATACAGTAAGCACAGGGAATCACGGATATTGGGAATTTACAAAAAAAAAAAATAAAAATCAGGCTTTAGGGAAGGGGTACATCAGATTATTTGAGAGGAAGGCTATAGGAGATCTCCTGAGGGTCCAGCACGTATATATGTGTGCGCAAAACACGAAGCTCAACTGGGAACACAAACTAACTGGCGTGGGTGGAGGGACTCACGTTAAACGATCATTTCCTCTTGAGGTGGAGTAATGCTAATTAAAATAAACAAACATAATCATTGGCTCGGTAAACATCCTGCGATCTGTCAAAAAAGGTTACACGGAACAACAAGCAAGAACTTGAAGTAAAACCGAAGACTTTAAGGTTATCGCTTTTAGCTTAATGCAATAACCTTTGGTGTACGAAAAAGTCCCATCAGTCGAATATAGGAAGTAGCGCTTGCAAACTTAAATCACAAATGTCATCTCTCTCCTTACTTCCTTTTTCCTGCTGAACAAGCTGTGCGCGAAGAACTGGGTGAACTCTAGTGTAACCAAATCAAGCGGCACGTCTAGATTAAAAGGCCAAAGCTTTGCGATTCAAATAAAACCTCAAAAGCTCTTTTAGAAACGCACCTGATTGCACTTTAAAGGTGACCCAGCGTGCCGATCGGTATTTCATACAATGGAAACGTATTGCAATTAGGCTTGGGAGGTTTAAAAAGAAAACACAACAGGTACAGTCTCGCTCAAATCATTGTTATTAAGCATATTTTAGGGATGTTCTAAACCCCCAAATTAAATTAAACTCAGGCAAGCAACGTATATGAATTTTTAATCGAAAAAGTTCTACCAGCACTGGTGTCAAGGAAACTGCATATGAGTTTCATGCCATCTCGTTTCAACTTAACACACGGACACACAGACCAAAAAAGCGCTGCCCAACAAATGAAGCCGTGTCCAGAGCTGACTTCGTGTTTTAAAAAAAAAATTATTTCAAAAACTTTGTTTGAAACCATTTCGAAATAACAATCAATCAAAACCCTTAGGGTAATTCAAATAGTTTTCATTTCAACCCACGAACTACAGTAAACTGCCAAAAATTTATGCACACTATGCTGTTTGATCAATCATTTACATGGCCCATAGTTTCAAAAGTCTTATGGCGTGCCATTCCAGAGTATTCTGACCCCATTCCTGATCTCTGAATTTACAGACAGTTCTTCCTTATTCAACGCAAACAATAACAGAAACCAGGAACACTTAAACCAGTGTTGCACAAACAAACCACTTAGGTTTAAAAGTATATCTAAATGAGTCTGATTAAAATGTTAAAATATTTGCATTAAACTAGATGCCACAAATATTAGTGATTCAGAAGGTTGATCGTGGGTCAAAATATGGTCTAATGTTTTGAAGACATCATGCTAAATTTAAACATCTGCATGCATCTCACAGGTTTTGGCTTAATTATATTGTAATTGTACAACAGTCATATGAAAAGAGGCAGAATTTATAAATTTGAATTGTAAATCACAAATAAAAAGTGCAGGGAAATAGTCGGAAAGGTCTGCATGCAGTTTAATCAGATAAGTCCTTATTCAAGAAACTCCACTATACTGAGAGGTCAAGACGGTCTTAAATAATTTGATGCTCAAATTAATCATTTAAATGATAGATTTACCTCAAATGCAAAACACAATAAATCATGGGCCGTATTTATGAAGCATGCTAAAAGTAGTTTGTAATTTACTGATTTAGGACAAAATCTTAAAAATAGTGGGCATGTCCCACCATTTTTACTACAGTGTTTTAGTGCTAAAACTAGTTTCTAAATTTGCTAACTTTAAATTTGTCTTACTATCAGCCCTGATTATTCTACTCTTAATTAAAATGCTTTTTACACACACACACACACATTATATATACACACACATTTATTGGTTTGTTTTTTTACGAGAACCATACAGGCTGACAATTATGTGAATATGGCCCTCTGCAGTATTTCTATGAATAAACCTCTGACAGCGACTCCTCTCAGCCAATCACGGTGTACGTAATTAGTAAGCGCGCTGACATCATTCATAGCTCAACCCGCCCATACTCTTAAGACTTCTCTCTATTCCTTAGTAACAGTTTGTCTTAACAGCTTTGTGGTTATAAGCGAAAAATCTTAGCTGAAAACTTTTACGTGAATTTAGGAATGGTAAGATAAAATGTTTTATGAATACAGGCCCTGGTCTAGAGCACACAAAAGCTCTTCTGTAACCAAGTAAGGTTTAATATTAATGTTAATATATTTCAAGTTCAAAGGAGAAATTATTACAATATTATTACTCACAAAAATATAAACGTCAACCTGGAATTCAACAGTTTTAGTTACATTATTGTTGTAGTATTTAAAATGAATATGATACTGATTATCCTGTTTAAAAAATAAAATATAATAACTACACTGTATGGCAATCATTAACAGCAAACTTAAGAGCTATAATGAACCTTGACATAATGGTAAAACAAGGTGTGGACATTAAGTTCACTTTATATTTAGATCTGTCAATTTTTAATTTTAGGAAAAACAAACAGCTGATCTCCTAGCCTGGTCAGGCTGGTTGGTTGGTTAGCCTGCTGTAGCAATGCTGAGAGATCATCTTAAATAAAAGTAGGCTAGGTCAGTAAAAAGAGTTTGGACTGGTCTAAGCTCGTTTTTTTCAATCACTGTTATAAGTTACATTACAGGTGCAACCAAATGTGTCGGTATTAAGCGACCTGTAAAGCTGCTCAGAAACAATACCGCGAAACGAGCAATACAAATAAAACCGGATTGGTACATAATTCCCCATAAACACAGACTATTCCCGCTTAACGTCGCGGGGTCCAGTAAACGCTCTTATAAACCGCATAAAAACCGCGCTATTCGTCAAAAGCCGATTTTAAAAAAGTAAACGTATTCGTGATATTACCTGTCTTTGATTTCCGCTGGACGTCTCGCGCGAATCTCACCTGTTCCGCCTCAGAAGAGAGTCGAGTACGCCTCTCTGAAGCGGCTCCAGTGCAGGTAAACTAGGGAGCGGCAACCCACCTCGCTTTCTTTGTTTTAACCCTTTCTCTCCCAATCGCGCGGCGTTTCGTGGTTCTCGGGGGGCGAAAGCGAAGAGCGTGAACCGAAAGCGGTGTACCCTTTGTAACTGTATCCCTCCGTTTAGCTCTTGCCGTCTGTCACGCTCAGGGACGGGGCAAGGGGACACGTGAACTTGTTTGGGTTTAAAGCACTGAAATTAGATTTGGAGGCCTTCGGGAAGAACTCCTCCTTTGTTTTGTAAACGTGCTAGTGGCTGAGAGGCATTTTCTCAGGATCGGGCCAGCTGTCCTACCTTCGCCTGGTTGTTGCCAGTAGACAAAAAGAGGTAGAATTACAGTGGCTTAAAGGCATGTAATAGTGACTCGGTAAAATTCTGCTCATAGTGATCGAAAGATTCGTGAAGTGTAGCCTCTGCGAACTATGCAGCGGCCTGAAGTCATCCGAGAACGTGAAGATGTATTTGAAGTTTAATACAGCGCTGGTTTTGTGAGAAACATCTGTCTGCAGCAGACTAACAATGGCTCTGAAACCTGATACAGGTGCACGGAGATCTCTACTCCCACTGAGCCTCTCCCCTTCACTTCCAAACTAACTCCTAGCTGTTCCCAAACAAGAGTGCAACTGCACAGATCCTCCTTGCATCCGCGAGGCCTGCGGAGTCGGCTGCGGTCGTCCAGTTCTTTTAACATTTAAACAAGACAAAATAACGTGATGTTGGCAAACATCATGTGTCGGTAAAAGTATAAGGGAGCGGGAAGATGTGTAAACCACTAGATTCCCTGGTACTCTGTTATGAAACAATCACTTTACTGTAGAAAGCTATTTCTGTACGAAAAAAATTTAATCGGTCTCTCTCCTCCCACAGAGTTTCAATGGCTTTATGACAAACAATTTGAATTACCAATGTAGCAGAGAATGAGGCGATTTGAAAATCTCTCTCTCGGTTTTATTTCTCTTACTCCCTGGCTTTCTGACGAATTTCAAGCTTCAGGATCATGAAACCGAGAAGCTGAAAACATCTGTGCTAACAATAGTAGGCTTGGAGCCACAACAAGAAGCCTGACTCGGATCCTGAGATCTGTGCTGACAGGGTCCCAGGAGATCAACGCGTTCCCCTTTGAAGTGTACATGCAATATAAACTTCCTTCTCAAAACAAATAACACGATTAAAAAAAAATGTAGTCACACATTAGGCCTATATTTCAGGTTTGAATTTGATTGAAAACCTTTCATGCTAGATGCGAGCGTTTCTATTCTGTATTCTTTTAAGAGACGGTTGACACAAAAGAAAATCTAACCCTGCCGTGACATGCCCTGTAGCTTTTATCAATTGAACTCTATGGCACAGTGTGTGCAAACCTCTAAAAATTTGGTCACACGCACAAAAGGGATGGGCGCCCTGATGACCTGTGAGGCACGGGCAAGTGTGCATTACAAACATAGAGAACGCTAATTAAAACAGAACTGGATTTTTATGTTTTCTTTGGATACAGTTTGAAGGCGATCGTGCTGTTATGTACACATGGTTTCTCGATGTGTTTCATAGGCTAAAACGCACGCTTCTCCACACTATATCCTTCCTTTGCTGTAGGAAAAGCTGTAATGTCCTGTTCTGATGTCACGTAGGAGGGCGTTTATTGTTAAGCGGCTCTCCTTTATTTCCTATTGTTTCCAGTGCTTTATTTCATGTGGCTCCAGAATCAGCCGAGTAACTACTTCTTGACTTCACGGCTGTCTGTAAACTCTGTTGGTGAAAGTAGAAGACGCGACAACGTGTGCAAGTCTCGGTTCTTAACGAAAAACGTACCGCTTTGCTTTGATGCATCATGCTAACAGCGCCTCCTAGTGGCCCCACTTTGGTAAAAACCAAACATTTCCTTTCACACACACTTCCTGTTCTACCGCTTTCCCTCATAAAGGATTTATGCCCCGTTGCTTACCAATCCTGTCAAACTGAGATAATGCGCGTTTCAAAAACACACAAAGTTTAAATGTCAAAAGTCATTATTTAATCCAATACAGAGCTTCATTTGTATACAAGCGGACTGCAAATGTCTGCAGTACAACGATATTCCTTTCTAGCTAGCTTTCTTTTCTCCGTCCGAGTCAAAAGGCAAATATTAACATTACAGTGCATGTGAAAGGCAACGGCTTTTCAGCATCGGTTGTGTCTGCACAGAAATAGGTACGGTTTTAGGAAACATGAACAGTGAAATTTTGAAAGAGAAACCAACGCTTCAAAGAGGATTTGAAAACAAGCATTCTCGTTTTCTACAGCAGATCCTGTAAGGCTGTAATCTGTAAGTCATACGTGGTCTTCAAAACTCTTTAACTTTGTTAATTCAAAGTTTGACTTTTCTAGTTAAAGGGATGGTTCACCCCATGATTTACTCAACCACAAGCCATCCTAGGTGTATATGTCAACACAATCAGAGTTATATATATATAGTCCTGGCTCTTCCAAGCTTTCTGTGAATGGTGGTCCAGATTTTGAAGTCCAATGAAGTGTATCCATTCATCATGAACTCCACATGGCATTGGGGCATTAATAATGGTTTCTGCTAAATGTCATACTCAAGTACATAATAGAGTGACATCCAGGGGGTGAATATGCAAGTCTCGTGAGAACCAGATTTTGTTCACAGCAAAGGAAAACCTCCTCTTGGCTTATATCGAAATCCTTTAACATTTTTGTTTACAAATTATACATTTTGCACTCCTAATTCATGATCAGTGTTTTGCTTTTCTCTGATTTACAGTTTGTTTGTTTTTTTTAAACGAAAAATGCACCAAAATATATCCTTTATTAACTTTATTATTGGATGGTTTTTAAAATCTCAACCCCCAATCACTTGGAAGTGCCAGGACTAGTGCTGTCAAATGATTAATGAAAAAAAAAAACCCGCATTAAATTGCAAATAAAAGTTTCTCTTTACGTAATACATGTTTGCACTGTTTATTTTTATGTATATATTAAAAGCACACATATAAATATATAAAATATATACTATTTTCAATTACATGCATTTATTATATATATATATATATATATATATATATATATATATATATATATATATATATATATATATATATATATATATATATTAAAAAACATACGTATGTGTGTGTGTGTGTGTGTGTGTGTATTTATATACACAGTATACACAAACATTATTTAAAGAACTTATTTTGGATGCATAAATCATTTGACAGCACTCGCCAGGAGTCCAACTCCAATAACATTCATCTGAAAGAATACACCTAGGATGGCTTGAGAGTAAATAAATCATGGGGTAAATTTCATTTCAGGGTTAACTTCTGCACGTGTTGCAGTCAAATTTCTGTTTACATTCTGTTTCTCTAAATGTATTCTTTAAGCTGCCTGGAAAATTCTGGAAAGGAATAAGAATGCATTCTTGGCTGTACACACTGTACCTTTATTGTTGGAGCTGAGCATGTTGTGTTGGTCTGAGGGTTTGGCGGTCCAGCAGGTGCTTGGTCAGTCAGTGTCGACAGGTCCAGATTCAGGTCCGATATGGATTCATAAATATTCTCTGAGTCCGGTGAGGGCAGTGGTTCTGAGCTAGAGCTAGAGCTTTCTGGCTCTATTGGAGATTCCAGCTCGGGGGACTCCCTGTGAGGTTTGGTCTCGTTTAGGTTCTTAATGATGGGGAGCTCCACAGGTTTGACAGGGATAGGTTTATGGAGAGGGTCAGCTGGGCTGAAGCTAGGCACTCGAAACTTCTCAGGCACCGTTTCGGTGCGAGAGCCGAACAGCAGATTGGTTGCTTGACTCATCCTCTTCTTCTGGTGCGAAGAGTCTGAGGCAGAGACTGGGTTCAGGGAGATGAGGGACTCCGAAGGACTGCCGTGTTTGTAAGAGGGGGGCTCGTATAAATCCAAAGGTACTCCAAATGTCGACATGCGGTTTTCGGTCTTGTGGTAATTCCCTTTGGCGCGAAGTCTAATTGTCATCTCATCGGATTTGCGGACTTCCGTGAGGTCGGGCACCACAGGCCTCACTTCGGGGCCTGAAGGCTCTCTGAAGTCTAAAGGTGAAGGGATGTTGGGTGGAAGCTCCTTGACATATTTAGCAGGGATATAAAATGGCTTGGCTCGTTCATCTTTGCAAACGTGCCACCAATGATCGTTTGTTTTGGCCAGGAGGATGTAGCGCTCGTTGGGTTTAATGGACACCATGTGACCATCCCGGCCCTCGTATTCATACTCAAACTCCACGAGGACCAGGCCCAGACTGTGTAAGGACGTCATCTTACCCTTCTCACCCCTTGAGGGAATCAAGCTGGAATCAAGGCTCAGGAAAAGCCCTCCTGTGGGTAGAAAACAAATGAGAGGATTATAAAAAGCAATTTGAGCAAAAGACACGGATTGCTGTTTATTTGCTGCCTCACATTTGAGTCATGAGGAAAGAGCACCTGCCGTATAAATGCAAAAACAACAGCACTTTGGCTGACCTTTCTACAGGTCCAGCTGTTCAGACTTTGCTCAACAAGCCTGATTCTATCCAAATGAGATCATGCTGCCCCTTGCACAATGCCATCTAAAGTTGTACGAACTGTCATATATAATAGACACAAACTGTAAATTGCCACTAAAAGCAGCAAAAGAAACTGCATGTTTAATTTTTCTTATATTTTTTCTTGCACTAAGAAGCTAGTCTTAGCCACTCCTACATATTACCCAGCTGCCTTTGATGATCCGTTGATTAACACTAGTTTAGGAATACCTGTTTGAGCAATTGATGAGAGTCCTGAAGAAGACGAAACACGCAGATCTACTTTTAACCATTTTTGTAATGATTTAAGACCGGCTTATTGAAGGCTTTTTATCTTAGCACATGAGTGCCTTTGAATTATTTTATATATTACTTATATATTATTTTATATTCATTTCCAATGAGCACCAGTGGATTTATAAAGACACCTGTGTAGCACTTTCTGCTAGGGTTGCAAATTCTGCACGAAAAATTCTGGACGCAATTGGGCGAAAACCGAATATGCTTTGTAATGATTGCTTATTATTTTATTAAATAATTTTGTAATAATATTATTTTATTTTTTAAAATATAATAATTTTGTAAGACTTTTCAAAAAACGGCAAACAACTATATTATCATTAACTAACATTAAGACAGATAACTTTTTTAATGAATTGTCAAAATGATGTATAATCCCACAAAACTACAAGAGCTATAGAAAACTATATTATAAGAAACTATATTATAAGAGCATGGGAGCAGAGCGTGGCGTCACAAGAGGGTAGCATCGGTGGTGCATCCTTACTCTCTGCTTCTTTAGAAACATCAAATTCCTTTTTGTCTTTTCCACACTGTGTCCAAAAATGAATAAAAATTTTCCAACAGTCTTGCAAATTGCATTGCCATGATGAAGTCACTGTTAAATCTAATCAAGCACGTCATGTCATTGCATCTGTGTCACATTCCAAGAGCTCTGAGTCATTTTAAGCTAACAGTGGAGACCTCTAACCTACACCTTTTGTCAACAGCTGTTGTTTAACCTAAGAGAATTAAAGCAGGCGGCGGTGATCTACTGCGCTGATATGCACCAATAACTGAGGTTAAATGCCCCAGTTCTGATCAGTGACCTGAAGTAACCAATCAAGCATGACCTCCACAGACTCTCAAGACCACAGTACCATTTTTGGAATGTAATAGTAATTCAGATCACGTCATAGTTACGTTCATTTTACATAGATTTAAAAATTATTAGTATTACATGAATTAGCACGTATGTGTGAAAAGGATTACATTAATTGACAGTGTATCTGTTTACAAAGTATTTAAAGAGATTCACCCTTGACGCAACAGCAGTTTAATGTTTGCTCAGCGACCTCTATCGCTTGTTAATCTTTTGTATGTGGTTTGACTACTGCCTGTAAAGAAAAGGAAGTTGACTGTTATACGAAAGGCAGATAACAGCATAGCGTCAGTAATCGAAGTGCTATTTGGAATCAGCTGCCAGCTATTTATGTAGAAATTTGGATCTGAGATATAGACATCGGATATTTTGTGAAAAACATTGATTGATCTGATTGCCAAAGAACTGGAGATGCATTTTGTCAGTTCTAATGTAAATATTGCATTGCTGCACAGTTTTTTTTATTATCTGATCACCACTATTTTACTTGATCTTTTTAAAAGCCTGGATTTCATGGTGGCTGTTTTAAGGGACTTCCTTCCTCTTGCATGTCTAATACAAAGAGAGAGAGAGAGAAAGGAAGACATGCTGCACTGTCAGCAACAAAAATGTGCTTTCAACTGATTTGAGATGTGTGTGTTCCAGTTATATTTATGGTCATGTAAGTATATACTTGCTTGTACAAATACATTTCAAAACTTGGCTAGCAGCTTCTTGCCATGTTGAAGTGTCGTGTTCCTTATAAACATCCAGTAGTAGCTGTTTGAAGTTTTGTCAAATCAAAGCAAGCTTGAGTCTTCAAATCAAACAATTCTCCAAGGATCTAAAATGCGGTTCTTTTATGTCTATTCAAACACTGATACCACGGACGTGCATATGCTCTGTGGCTCTTTTAAGAGATAAGCAACATTTCAGACACAATTTGGTCAAAATAGACCTAAAAACTGGCTTGTAAAGAATTATTTTTATATTTGACACATCATGCGTTTCCTTTTGTTTAATCATTTAGTAAATAGTTACCTTAAGCCAACCATAAATGGGCCCCTCTCCAGAATTTCTTGTCCGACCTGATGTCTTTATCATATATGAGAGTGAGTGACAGATAGAAGTAGTTTTATGAGAAGGTTTTTTGTTGTTGTTTTTGTTTAAAAATCTTTGTTTGAGATGAATATATCTGTGTTTAGTTTATGCATATCATCATTCAAATTCAAAAAACATACGGGACAGTTTTTACCAGTTGTCCAAGAGACTCTCAAAAATGCATTTGTGAGATATGTAAAGCCCTCTTTATGAGCAGTTTGCACCCTTACAGCCACTACTGGAATAATGTGCATTGAAACCATTATATTGTACGAGCTGATTTGTCATTTATGTGGAAAGATGGAGTTAATATCTAGTTTACCTGATCCTGCATCACACCATTAGAAACTGGAAATTGCCTTAATATTGAAAAACAAGGCAAAATCAAGTTTGGCTCTTAGCCATATGAAAGGAGAAAAATCTGTAGTAGACTTTATCAGCCTCTTGCCAAAACAACATCAGCTGATGTTTTTTAACAAGTCAAGACAAGTCTCCTGAGAGTCAGGCGAGACGAAGAAACACCACCCTTGCATGTCTTTCTTAAATAGGGAAGTAAACGGAAGGCCAGACAACCTTCTCGCTTCATAAACCAAGGGGTAGCAATGGCTCGAAAGGAGCCTTGTGGTCTACCAAAGGGGAGGACATTGCTTAATCCAAGAAGGAAGTGGCCAAAGTCACAGTTATAGGCTTCATTTGATTCATATCCATACTGATTACTGTACGGCAGCTTAGATCTCAGACTGGTTACTTAATGTATTTCAGCTCGGCTTTGAAACAGGGAGCCAGAACCTGTTTGACAACTTTGGAGCCAGTAGTTGAACAGCAGCGGAGCAAAAATGAGAGAAACATCAATGCGTGATTCATCATGTTGGAGGAGTTTTAAAAAAGAATCACCTTGGAATCCGCTCAAGCTCTATTCGGGGGGGAGGGGGTGTCCTTCTAGTTGAAAATGGCTGTTAGCGTAGAACAATTGGAGGAGGCCGTTCCCATTTAGACACTGTTTAAACACGGAAACTCCTTGTTTTTCTCTAGCCTGGCTTGCTTTGACCTTGCTGTGCTGTCTGGTTCTCTTACAGGATGTTCACAGCAGGGGAAAATGGGTCTTTATGTGATATGTTCACTCACCGCAGCACACGGTCATTTATAGACTTCATATCTTCTGCCACATACAGTATATTCAGCAAGGTCTTCGGTCTTGTTATGTTATCAGACCCCCAAAATTGTGCTATAAGTTTCGGTTAGTCTAGAACAGTACACATAGCTAGGTTTTTTATATACAATAGAATAGATTAGATAAGTGCTGGTGTTTATTTGTCAAGTGCTGGTGATGTCTTTAGACATTTTTAAAAATGGCTAAAGACTCAACTGCTTAAACTGAGAAAGGCAGGTCATTCCACCAGCTGGGAAAAGTTCAGGAAAAGGTCATTTTTGTGCCTCTTTGGAATGGGACCAAAAGCCAAGCTTTTAGAGTTTTAACTAGCATTTTACATTTTGGATAAGCTGACACTTGTTTCAGAAAACCAGAGCCAGTCTGCAGAGTTGAGTTGACAGATTACATGTAAAGTGGTGTCGTGTATGATGGTCACTTTTTGTTGGAAGTCCAAGTCTGATTCCATCCAGTCTGAAACCCAAGACACACTGCACAATGTTCAGCTGTCCCAAACGAAAGACTGGCAACGTGAAACAATCGCAGCTATTTCTGATTTGCCACGATTGTTTCATGATGCCAGTCTTTCATCTGGGACAGCTGAAAATTGTGCAGGTTATCTCAGGCTTAAGGATTTAAAAATATTTGATATTTTCAGACGATTTCAGAACACGTTATTTTCATCAGTCGTACGTCTACTATTAACACTACGCACATTTCTGTGCAGGTTTGTCTTGAACGGAAGAACTTTAATGTCTGGTAGTGAATGATTCTCAGTCGTTTCATGTATGATGGCCTGTTCAGTATCTGTTCTATTCTGTATTTTTGTAGTGTATTCCAGCCTTAACTCGTTTTTTGTTCAAATCTACTTGTGTGGGAATTCAAGCACGCACTGATGGCAGTGATCTCCAACTTGATCGTCTGGGTGAAAGGAGATATTCAACAACATTAAAAGTGGGGTTTGCGTGGATACCATAGAATAACTGTTTTGGGTCCCCCACAAAATGTTCTTAGCTTAAAGAGCATTAATAATCCAAAGATCCTTTTGTGCATAAAAAGGCAACATGGATGTTTTCGGTTCTTCGTGGAACGGTTGATGCCGACTTTGGCTAATGCATGTGTAGCTATAGTAACATTTCACTTGAAATATAGTGAGTAATTCATATGGACTACTTTTACGGTGCCTTTTCATTCTATTCAGGCCACTAATCTATCTACTTTTTTTTGTAAAAAAAAAATCGCCTGGACATTTTTCCTTCACATCACCTTTTAAAGAATCAGAAATCTCTTCGCATCACCTTTTGTGATGAAAGAAAGACGGGTGAGTAGACGACAGGGTGTTCTAAAGTTGACTAGTTCGCCAGATGTGCACAGTTAAAATGTCCAAACAAAACCTGCAGCGCTTCCAGATTCGAACCCACACAAAGCATCGACCTCAGAAAATCAGAAAGGTTATTCAGAGGTGTGCGCACAGCAAAGACCTGAGGGAGAAATGAGATTCTCTTCAGAAGAGCCGTGTTCTCGGATAGCTGTACCAGATCTGCGGTGTTCCAGTTTTCCTCCACACCCACACCCACCAGCCCCGTCACCTCAGGAATGCAGAAAGAGCGCTCTTACTCGCTGTGCAGTTTACACAACAACAAAAATGTCTAAAACGCATCCTTCTCAAAGCGAGTAACTAGAAAAATAGAAGTAAAACAACTCTTATCTTTCTTCACAATTTCCATCGAGCACATGAAGCTGAACACCGGCATCACAGGATCTTCTATCAATGTTTCACGGTGATAGTGGTGATCAGTTTCTGACGTCGGCGCACAACAAAATCACAGATTCGGCACATAAAGCGAAAAAAAAATCCAGTGCCGTTGACAGTATGCACTGATTTTGCACTCTCACATCACACTTCGTCTTTTCTTTGTAAACTGCAACGAGCTGCTATTTATTTGTCATGCAGCACGACAGGAAAAAGGAAGGTAGCTGAGGTACCTCATGAGAAAATTTAATAAACAAAAAAAGCTAAATTCCTCAAGACCGAATCAATAATATATACAACTAAACGAAACGAATTAGTACTATTAGTTAGAAGAGTTTACCTGCTAAGGCACACCATCTTCTCCACACCTTGGTTTTTGTTTCTCCCTCTTCTTCAAGTTACATTTGTAAGATCCGTCTCCTGTTGGTCTGCTTTTTCCTTTAAATCTCTTTTCCTTCTTCGGATCCGCTTAATGTCTTAGACAGGCTTCAGTCCTTCTTCGCCGCCGCCGCCGCCGCTCCTCCACCTATGGCTCAAAGTTCCAGCTCTGACAGTTGCTCAGGGCCAGTGCGTGTGTATGTGGGCGGGTGTATATACACGCTACAGCTTTGTGCCAGTTTCAGCTTGCCTGCCTCCTCTGTCTGCATTCATTTCCTGTTCCAGCACACACATCACAGCTTCAGAAGAGTGAGACAGTTAGCAACAGGAAGAGAGAGAGAGAGAGAGAGAGGTGAGGGTATGGTTGAACTGAATCAGTAGGAAGAAAAACCTCACAATTATTAACCAATTCCTAATTCACAAAAGCAATAAATCATTACTCCGTTAACTCCGACGAGATGATGTTCTTTAGCAGATAGATGCATCTGTCTCGCTTTTTGCAAATGTGGTTGTGCCTCGTCAATAAATCAGGTCACCGGAAAGTTGGTGGGTGAAATCAATTAACAAACCCAGCAGATAGGAACACATGAGCAAGACTGCAGCTTACAGGAACTATCTTAAAATAGTTTTCTCACCTGCGAAAACAGAGCTGTTCACTCACGTGAGTACACTTTTTTTTTTTGGCATCTTTCCGGTCCTAGTGAGCAGTGCAGAGGTATTTTAGGCTAGCCTGAATCTCACAGAGATTCCGTTTGGTCTCGTGCACCGCTGAATGAAAAACATTCAACTGTTCCAAGAGCTTTCCATGCAGTTTCTATGAATAACACCCAGTGGTTGATTCACACCCATTTGGGCTCTGGTGGTTTCTTCTCTCTCTTCCAGTTTGCACAACCTCTGATCACTTTCAGGCTGCATTAAACAGAACTACCACAAAATATAATTACTAAGAAATCTCGTGCTGAGCACTGAGGGTGAAACTGGAACCAAGAGGTTAGTAATCGCCCTCATTTGTGAGAAGGACAACATGCCCCACCCCAGAGAAAGAGCAAGCATGTTTTCTGGGTGGGGCAAGACAGACTTACTGATGGCTTTGGACTCTGTACTTTCAGTGATGTTCCATTTGGGCATGCTCTTGGAATGCTGTCCTGGAATAAAATGTTAATATTACATTATTTAGAATAAATAGATGAATCAGCTGAGGTAAGGCCATAAAATAGCGTTCTGGTTACTCATCGTTGTTTAGTGCGCACATAATGGACATTGTATTGTCACATGGTGCATTTAGCACGGTTGTAAACTTGGATTGTGTTAAATGCTACATCAAGACGTTGCTGGTTTCTAAATTTTCTAACCTAAATGAGTCAAATGATTTGCAGATTGTGTTTCCGACTAGGCCTCTCTTATGATACTATAAACATCCCTTTTTGTAGTCCGTATTGTGTTTTTCAACCCACCAATAGAATCCGTCACATCCATCACCATTATACTTTCCATTAAAACCAATACAGCTCCCATTATAACCATTACATCCATTTCATTTTATACTGTGTTTTGGGCAGGGTCCTGCAGTTTTTTTCAGCAGGCAAATAGTTGGTTAATTTTCTATTCCTCGGAAATAACAGTAGTATGCCAAATAAAGCGAAAAACTGTGGTACTGATATGCTTAAAACAGACTTTGGTGCAAGTGCATATAATACGCAGTTTTGATAATTAAAGTTGTTAGCGTGCATATCCATCTGGCAACCCTAATCCTACACATCACGTGGCATATAAACAAACAAAATAACGTCATTTGTATAGGTGGGAATGCGGTATTTAGTACGCTAAAACAATTTAAAGTAATGTTCTGTACGTATTATTATAAAATATATTACTTATTATGCGACCAAAACCAATTATTTTGCACCTTTGTTACATTTACGTATTACCAAATAAGTATATGTGGCTATATATTATATAAACAGTTAGAAAAGCTAGTATTAATTGGAAAGCGCTCTGTGACATTTGTCAAGGCCTATAAACATTTAAATGTCTGTCTGTCTTTCTCTGGGCTGTCCTCCCTCTTCCTCTGGAAGGAAACCCCCTCTTTCCCGTTCACAACGTTTCCTCAAACTATCTCATTTCCTGCGGATAACTCACGTGTCCCTGCCCCAGACAATCCGGAGTAGAGGACAGGTAGTGTTGCTATGTATGTCCATACGGACCGTGCATATGTTATGACTGAGACATACAGGCAAATCACAAAGGTGGTGTGCAACTCTGCTGAACTCTTCAACGAGTACCAACATGTCTCAGTAATCTGCATCTGCGAATACCAGTTTCGTTCACTTGAGGTAGAATGGCAGATTGAAGGCAGACTGATTTTGTAATCTAGCAAAACATTAGCCTGAATTGGGCTACCTTCTGCCCGAACACAACAGTTTTTATAGATTCAGAGAGTTGAGGCGTAAGCAAAAAACTAGACCAAGCAAACGTGGAGGCTGTAATCTTTTATGCTAAACCTGTTTCTTACGTGTCAATTTATACCAAGCTTTAAAGCGTTACAGGAAAGTTAATACAACAGATAAATAGGATAATTATAAATACGCGTAGATAGGTGTAACTAAATGAAAATAACGTTAATAAACACGTAAGCACAAACCTTGTGTGTAAATAGAACTAGGATTTAAAGGCAGTTGTTGTTTAATCGTCAAAGTAGCGTTTGTGCGCTGCCCTCTACCGGCGGAGCTGAGCAATAACTCGAGCATAATGAAAGAAGGATTTTGGATATGATACTTCAAAGCTGAAATAGTACGTAATAACAACATGCTGTATGTTTTATGTTTATATATATATATATATTCAAATTCAAATTCAAATTTTATTTGTCACATACACATACATACATGGTACGACATGCAGTGAAATGTTCTTTACAACCGTCCAGCATCAAAATAGAAAACAAAATTTAAATGTATATATAAATATAAAATATAAAAAATATGTATAAAAAAAGAAGTGTGCAAAGTAGAATATAAAAAAATAAAATAAAAATAAGGTATAGAATATAAATATAAAGTATACGATATAAAGTGTAAAGTGTAAAGTGTAAAGTGGCTGTGCAATGTCCAGTGCAAGTGACTAGTGCAATTGTCCAATTATATATATATAATTATTTTTTTACATATACATTATATACATATACATTATATATATATATATATATATATATATATATATATATATATATATATATATATATATATATATATATATATATATATATAAATTTATTTTTTACATTATATATATTTTTTTTTTTTTCATGTGCCATATGTGTTGCCATATTTAACGGGTTATCATATTAAGACCAACATTTATTCATAGCCTACATTATTTATTATTATGCATTATAAATATTATTAGAAAGAGCAACAACATTTTTGCCCCTTCAAGATGATGAGTAGCCTACTTTTTATTTACTTATTCATTTTTTAGTTAAGAAACTTTGACTGGTATTTCGGAACAAATTTCCAGACTATTAACAAAGATTGCTTGCATTTTCCTTTTTCGCTGGTTATTTATTAGTTTACTATGTGGACGGTGTTTCTTCTTGTAGGGAGGAAGAAAGCAAAAGAAATCGCAGTGAAGCAGTATATTATCTTCCGTTGCGTCATAACACAGGAACGCTCCTGTGGAAATGTTAAAGGATTCTACGGGAGCATTGTGGAACCTGAAAGTGAAGCGCTGTGTGTAACAATGAGGAATTACCACCCGCTTCGCTCAGCACACGGTTTGGTGAGATCACCCCAAACAACATCGCTTACCTACAGCTGTTTTAAAATGCTTTTTTTTCGCGCGTGGTCTATAACGGAAAAGCAGGCACGACAGAAAGACGGGCTGCGGATAACGTAAATAAACGAGTTGTGATGCCGTGCGTCTGCACAGTGATAGCGGATGAAAGTCCCGGGTTGCCGGCACCATCCCATCCATCTCACCCCGTTCTCAAGGTGAGGCAGAGAACGCCCACCAGGACAAAGCACGTGACTCTTTCATTTTCTCCTTCTGAAACGTCCAATTGTAATACCGCTGGGCTTCCCGCGCTGTCACCTGCTGAAGGAAATGCAAATTTACTGGGGTACTTTCTTCCTTTTTTTTCTTTGGAGGACAGTATATAACCAGAGTCTTTGCCAGAAGATGGTGTCTGTATCCAAGTAGTCGTGTCGTTTGAACGGGTGCTCTGCATTATCAATACAAAACTACAATGAGAACTATTCTGTGTTTTTTGTGGATTGTCATGTCTCCGTTCCTATTTGCAGGATGCTTTAATCAGAAGGAGAGAGGAGAAATTTATACAACAATTAGACTTCTGCATGCGCTGGTGAGATCTATCTATCTATCTATCTATCTATCTATCTATCTATCTATCTATCTATCTATGTTTATTAATAAATACATACTATAGGAGCCTGCTCGTAGTGCTCAGAATGTTACGTGTTCCCTTATTTTTCATTGTTCATTAAACCTTATAGATAACAGCGCGGACCCAATATGTAACAGCCTAAGTATTTAATGGGTTAAAACATTAACATTTCTCTTTATCTCTCAAAGGGAGAAAAAGCTTGCCCGCATGAAGTGGAAAAAGCGATGGCTGATCGGTTCACGAATCTTCCCAAAAAGGTATATAAGCAACCACACAAATACAAGACAGAAACTTTACCGTACATCCTGCAGATCCGTTTTCTATCTATCCCGTAGATCTGTAGATAATTGCAGATAACTCGATTTGCCGGTTCCCCTTTGTCATTCTGTTATTGCGAGGTTGATCTCCGGAAATATTCAGCACCGTTTGTGTTAACGGATGTTTGATCTTTCTCCAGAGACAAGATATCTCTCGAGCGCTGGAGATATCCTACAGCTCCACCTTTGAGCTCTTCAAGAAGAACAGAACCCACTGCCACTGGAAGAACGACGCCTTCCAAGATCTAATGGAACACCTCAACCGACAAGCCAAACCACGTGGGGTACGTTGGGCCGAGTCAAATTTACGTTTAATTAATCGTTATTAGACGCTAATCGTTATCTTTTTACTAGGTCCAGGTGAGCTCTGAACTTGAGACTTTGGTCGAGAACTTCAAGAAACTCGATCAGTTTCTCGCACAGCAGGTGAAAACCCCCCCCCCAACAAATGATGAAAAAGAAAAAAAGGTTTCGAATGTGTTCATACCTTCTTAATTCGGATCGGCTTCGATTGAACGCGGCTTTTCTTTCTTTCAGGAGTTTAGCTGCTGCGCGTGGGAGACCGTGCGTCAGGACGTCCTGCTCGTCATGAACCACTTCACGAAAATGACAAAAACCAGAAGAAGAAATTAACACAGATTAACACAGACCACGCGGTCAATTAAACGCTGTCTATTATTTATTAACACGCTCGTTTCATTTAGTTTTTATTTTCCACTGAAGTCGATCCTCTAGTGAGACGAATCAATGAATTTCCTGACGAATGAATGTTAATATGCCGCTTTATTAACGGCTCTGGGCTTACGCTATTTATAAACATATTTATTTTAGAACGACTGGTTTAGGCTACACTAAAATGTTCCAAATAAGCTTTTGTTGTCATTTATGATACAAACCACTGTTTATCGGGGACTGTGCTATTATATGAAGGAATCGTGTCGTTTACGTGTTGATTGTAATGGATGTCTAAATGTCTTTCTTACATGTGAATTTATCTCTTGACCAATGCTGACAAAAAAAAATAAAATATTTACATAATTTTTTCAGGGTGTTTTCAGTTTTTTTCATGTATAAATTTGGCCTGTATTTTAAAGATCAAAGTCATTTTGAGGAAAAATGTTGATTTAACCCACATCTACAAGCTATTTAAAATGTTATTCATTTGCTTCCCAACAATACTAATTTAAGCGGTGCACAGATACCGTTTAGATACATTATTCTGGGCTCTGACATAATACAATATTCGACAGAAAAGGTGAAGGCGACAGATGTGGTCGAAAGAGCTCAAACGCAGGTATCGATGGGTGAGCAATGAAACACAAAGGTTTTCTCCCGTCGCTTTCTACAATTCCTTCATTTTTAATGTAGCCTACCTAATAGCGTAAAAAAAGGTCTGCTGTAAAGGCTTTCTTGGCTTTTACTTTTGTTCTGGGTCTCAAACTGTGATCGAAACATAAAGAATCTTTTTATTTCATTCGGCTCTTTATAAAAGCTCTTGAAACATCTTCATAAGAGCTTTAAGCTTATCATGAACTGCTTACCGAACCACAGCGGTGCTGATGCTGGTGTATTTAAAAGTAATATATACAATGACAAAACAGCAATACACTGAACTTGTAGATCCAAGTTTAGCCTAGATTTTATTTACGTGAGTCTTTTTTTTTTTTAAAGTAATAGACACTTTTGGCTTTGTTTAATTAAATTTGCACGCCTAACTGTTTTATCAACTCACTGTTTTATCAAATGCTCATTTATTTAGTCTGCTTTCTATTGTCATAGCATTTCATCTTGCAGGCGTTTTGGTTGGCCGGCTTTCGTATTTGTAGATTTATTTATTTATATTATTAAAATACAGTATTTTAAGTTTTGTTACACGTAGGCTACTTACTATTAGGCTATAATAAATATATATATATATATATATATATATATATATATATATATATATATATATATATATATATATATATATATATATATATATATATGATATTTAAATTGAAAAAATATATATATTTATTTATTTATTTTTTCAATTTAAATATCATATATATTTTTTCATTTTAATTCTCATATATATTTTTTTTTTCAGTTTAAATATATCATGTATGTATATATATATATTAAATATATATATATGTATATATTAAATATATATATATATATTTATTCTTTCATTTTAAATATTATATATATATATTTTTTTTTTCATTTTAAATATCACATATATTTTTTTCATTTTAAATATCACATATATTTTTTTTCATTTTTAATATCATATCTAATATATATGATTTTTAAAATGGAATGCTGAAAGTAGTCGCCTGATGACTGACGTCTCAAACAGAAAGTTCATCTGTACGCAACCCGCAGGCACAAACCCCTTCTCGTTTGGAAATGTCATCGACCTTGAAATACTTTGCAATCGGGTAATTATTTTGAGCCGTGGGATTGCTTTAACTTTTACTGAAGTTGTTTCTAACATTCATGTGTGTTTTTACTCGCGCGCGTTTTGCGGCTGCGACAGGCTCAACTAAAGTCGATTAAAAAGCAAGCTATAAGTGACTTATATGTTCCTTTGACATCTTTTCTTTGCATTATCGTTATTAATAATAGCAGACCAGATGAAATATTGTGTATAACTAGTCTATGGACGTTCGCTCGAAAACAACTAGAAAGTGAAAGTAAGCCGGATAGTACCTACCTGCTGCGTTTTCCCTTTCCATACTCCAGAATAAAATCCAGCACACCATGTCCCTGCAATATTGTCTTGAGAGATTCAGTAGAAAGCAACAGCTCGTATACCATGATGAAACAAGCTCAGATGTGGACATATATTTTTGTGATGTTCTTAACCCTGCAGAGCCAGTGCTCCGCTTGCAGATGGCTCGGCCGATACAGGATCCTGAGCGCTGAATCTCTGAGACTGCTCGGGGAAATGGTAGGTAACCCACGCTTTTAAAGCTTCATCATTTATTTGCAAATGCTCATCAGAAGACATCAGACCTCCGCGCAATACAGAGGTGCTTGAGGCTGTATACGTTGGCTGTGCAATAGCACATTTATTGTTTTTGTAATGTCTGTGTGTTAATTCAGCCTTGCAGAGTGATGTACCTCCAAAAAATAAACGTGTTTTTACTTATAGAGGCATTCTGTGACGTTTAGTCGGAAAAAGAAACTGTGAAAGCATCCGTCGTGTTATTTGCTTCTGTCCATTTAAGAGATTTCTTCAATAGCCATTCATTCAAAGTGCAGTGGATTCATCAGTGTTATAAATTGTTTGTGAAAAGTCGCTTTGTGCAGAAGGAGCGCGTTACAAATCGCTCTGTCTTACAGGGTGGACAGTATCCTGAGAATATCAAGATCCACATCCCCAGGCGCCTGTACAACTTGATGGACAAAGCTGAGGTTTGGAAACCTTTCTCTTTGATCAAACCTTTCTTTCCGTCTCACGCTATCGAAATATACAGTTAGGTGAAAACCTTATTAAATGCATCGCAGCAGTCTTTATGGGGGACCGGTGACCTAAACGTAACATTATGTCTCCTCGCAGGTGGAGGACCAGCTGAGGTTCATTGTTTCGACCTTGGATCATATCATCAAGCTCATGGATGCCTCGCAGCACATGGATTCAGTTCAGTGGAACCCAAAGACAGTGGCATATTTCCTTAAAGACCTGCACAGGCAGTCATCTGAGCTTAAAGAATGCGTAAGTATTTGTGCGCGGAGAAAGAAACTGATATCGCAATTCCAGTCTATGAATTACATAAAGTCCTATATTATCAGCAAAAGGAATGTCTTAAGACTTTAATTTAGAGTGAATGACTGTTATAAGACAATAATCATGTTTATATTCAGATGAAAAGTCTAACTTAATCACTTAATCACAACAATTTAACAAATGTGCTATATTAAATATAAATATATATATATATATATATATATATATATATATATATATATATATATATATATATATATATATATGTTTTGTTATTTTGTCATCTATGTTATTTTTCTCATTGTTTATACTTTGTTTACATTTGATCAGGTTTCCCTAAAGCCACCTCAGAAGGTGTCTCATGAGAAACGGATAAACAGGCACTTCAGGATCTTGAAGAAGATGTTAAAGAAAGAAGTAAGTTTGATTACCTAATATTATATCACAACATTGTGTGTATGTGTTTTTATAGCCTTTTAATGTGCCGACTGGATTCTGTAATCACCTTTATTTTTCCTAGTGCCGCGAGAGGCGTATTGTATTTGCACCTCTGCGATGTTAATGTCGCTTTGTACGGAGATTTTTTTCTTCTTGCGTATAAAATGCGAAAATACATAGCTAAGGATGTTCCTTTTCGTGTTTTCAGAAATATAGTGCTGAAGCCTGGGAGCAGATCCGGAGAGCTGTGAGAAGCCACCTTCAGAGGATGGACATCATCGCCAGCAACGCAAAGCTCCTGCTAAAAGTTTAAGAGACAATGGCAGAAAAAAACGTCAGGCTTGTGACACATTCCATGGAACAGCAAAAAAAAAAAACTGCCTTACAAACAATAACTGGAAAAAAAAAGTATTTGTGCGTTCAGATGTTTGTATTTAATTGCAATGAATGTAACCTAGAGTGGCTTATATTGACCACCGGCTAGTGCTTTAATAGCCTACTGAGTTTACCTTATGTGTTTCCTATGAAAACTTGAAGTTATCGGATCAAACAAGCTAATTTATGTTCCTTACAAATACCTGTGAAAACTTTTCTTTTTGGTTTGGGTGAGAATAAGCTTCTCTAAATGAAAAAAAAAAAACCCAAGACATGCCATGCATTTCAGTCTATGTGTATAAATTGTCAGTCGGCCAGCAATTTTTATATCCCAGTATATTTATTGTTTAATATTTGATATTATTTATAGTTATTTAATTGCATTTTTTTGTACTTTCAAATAAAAATAATTTATTGAAACTGCTTGGGGTATTTACCATTATTTACTAAATACTTTACATTTCCATTTACCAATAGAGTTTACAATTCCTTTCTATTTGTAAAAAAAAAAGTATCTTTATTAGTTTTTCTTTTTTCTTCCTCTTTATTTACAGTGTTACACTTTATTTTACAGTGTCCTTGTTACTGTACTGACTAGTACAGGACTGTCTAGAATAATATGAATGAACTACATGTAGTCCTATGGTTAGGTTAGGATTAGGGTTTATTTTAGGGTTGCTTCCATGCAATTATGCACCATTTATTGTTATCATAATAGCAATTGCACGTAACGTGTATTTTCAGTTCTGATTTATGGATATTTTTGTAAAGCAAATGCTTGGATATCACAAAGAGGCTCTTCTCGAAGGGGGGCGCCAAAGTCATATCTGGGGCACAGCAAGTCTTCTGTGAGACAAAGATGATATTTGGGGGGGTAATGAAGCTGGCATGTAAAAAGCTATTAGATGCTATTAAGTGAAACAACATATTTTTTTTTTTAGCATAGATGCTATTGACACTAAGTGCAAACAGCGATGCATTCTTTTCACACTAGATGAAAATGATATGCCTTTTACAGTAATAATAAAATAGCATCATTATTTCAGTGCACAGCTATCCTACTTATTGCAAGTGCCAGTTATCTGCACCTCAGTATTAAAGTACATTATTAAACAGAATGCAACTTAGTGTAAATGTTTTGATTCAAATTATTGACACCCTTATTGGGACACTAAAGCCCTCCCTGCACTTACCCAGCCATTAATTTTGAACTTTTCGATTATTTCCTTCATTACTGTTGAACAAAAATGCTTTTATGATGCGATTCAAATTTTAAAATGGGATGACTATCCCAAGCGCAGGCTGGTGGGCGGAGCTAGCGTAAAGAGACACTCCCAGTTATCAGATCTTTAGCCTCTGATAAAGATGTGCATAAAGCTTCTGTCACGACTAAAAAAGAGTTGCTGCCTATTGCATATAATAAATGTGATGCAAGGGTGCGTAATATTAATTACAAATAAAAAGAAATATCTGCGCAAAGAAGAACAAATTAAGTTTTACATTAAAAATAACATACGTTACATTACCCTACGAGCGGGACAAAATATAACATCATTTTACACGGGCTCCGTTTCTCGGCGCGCTATGAAGACTTGAAAGGTAGGCTATGCTTTATAACTAATGCTGGACCATTATTAGACGTGTTTCCTGAAGTATGTCTTAGAAGGCAGCTTAAGATGTAGGTAGCCAGGTGCTGTCCATGGCGGTTCTGAACTGGTTGATGTCGATGATTCAAGAATCGATTCATTTTATACACGGGCTGCTTCAGCAATGTGTTCGTTATAAAATGATAACTGATTTGAAACAAAGACGCGCAACTCTTTCAGCGAACTCAGGTCGGGGTAGAAAACCAAGAAAGAAAAAGAGAGAGAGAGAGAGAGAGAGAGAGAGAGAGAGAGAGAGAGAGAGAGAGAGAGGGAGAGAGAGAGAGAGTACAGCCTGTATCACTAACTTTCATTACACGCATTTGAATGGGTCATTTAGAAGTAGAATTTATAATAATATTCATATTAGCATTTATATTATATTTTCCGTGCTGTCTTCAGGGTCGATTGCCCAGCAGCCACTGGTGACATTAAAATAGCTAGCAACAATAATATAATAATAATATATACTGTATCATAATTTAATAATAGTATATATTCCTGAAGATAACTCCGTTCTCAACCTTTTTGTCCAAAGACAAATAAAGTGCTGTATAACACGTAAACTGGTTCCCTCATGATTAGAGCCAATGAACCACGTTAATGGGATTTAAAACCATTTTAAGACAGCAGGAAAAGGGGAAAGGCAAAATTATAAATGACATTGATTTTACACATACATATCCTAATGTCACATTTTTTAAAATGCATAATTAGGTCATATACGGCGTCCACCGGTTTACATTTACAATTGTGTTTGCTAAATAAAAATACGGTCGACTTTTGCATTGGTCTGAACAAAAACAGCAGATAAGCTTTTAATAAAACGGAAATTGCCACCAAAGGCATGAAGACAATCTGAAGGCAACCATTTCCTTTCAGAGACAGGCCACCATTCAACACACAGCTTTGACCTTGAAATACTACCGCCATCACTTTTGTAGTTTCCTCTCACACGAGGCCTTCTTATCATTCTTGTCTGTATAAGACCGCCTGACTCAGAAGATGTCCGTGAAAACGCATTTCACCAATGAAATCTTTATTTCTTTCATCATTTTACTGCTCGACTCATACAACAGGCTCAACTATTGTAACGGTCCTTAGCTTACACACTTCCACGATGACGATTACGCGTTTAAAGGAAAAAAAAGTAAGAAATCAGTTCCACAATGATGCATATAACGGCACTCCCTTTGTTTCTTTCCAGATACAGGCCACTCGACGGCAGAGGCTAAATGAATACAATAGCCTGGTTAATTTCAGGTAATCGGCGCTTCATACGCGAACAGCGGCGGGGACGGAAATTCCGCTATTAATGATGACGGTGTGGGTATTGTTATTATAGCGCACACTCATTATTAGGTTTGAGTGGAAACGCAAGCCGCCGCGCGCGCTGACTCGACAGCGCAGGATTCGTCGAGCGCGAGGACCCGGGCGCGCCTGCCCGTGTGGTTTGGTGAGTGTGGGACGTGAACTCTGCCTGCGGTGAGGTGATGCTGAGAGACGATTCGCCTCGAACGGGAGCTTCGCTTTCCAGCTCTCTGAGAATTTTTTTTTTTTTTATCTTAACAATTTTATGAAAGAAAAAAAAACCGTTCGACCGTTCATTCATAGACAGAACCGGGAAATGCCCGGCAGCTCGTTTCGAGTGAAAAGCGAAAACGCCGGACTCCTGGGGCGCGCGTGAACTGCGGTCTCCTCCTAACGGCGACTTCTTATCTCCACTGACGTTTAATCAGTGTGATGAACGTACCGTTACAGATTTAATCGTTTAAGCCGAGAACTATATCTTCCCTCAGGTGTTTAGTTTTTTTTTCACCTTCAACGTGAAACTCGTGAACTTTCCCGCTTTGTAGCCTACGGGTTTTGTGTTTAACGTTGACCCATAAGTATTATCCGATATTGATATCCAATAAAAACGAATTAATTGTACATAGCCTACGTTAATGATCTTTTTTTTTTTTCTTCAATAAGGCTACGTGCATTGCGCTATATAGCCTAACAAGAACTGCAATGAACCGTACCGAAAACGATCAAAACATGGGATTTATTTGGACTAAATATAGCATAATCGCGCTTTTCCCTCAAAGCATTTGACGAACCGGATTTCGACAGCTTTCAGAATATGAAACATGAAAAGTTGCTAAAAAAGAAAAGTAAAACGTCACGGACACTTTCTGGCTGTCAAACTTGTTCGTAGATAACATGATGAACTTCTATTACGATTAACCAGGCTTTTCTCAATTCTCAGATAAGATAGATAGATAGATAGATAGATAGATAGATAGATAGATAGATAGATAGATAGATAGATAGATAGATAGATAGACCACATCCTTTAGGCTACCACAGCAAAGGAGAGAAAGGCGCAAAGGGAAAACAGCAAAGCGCGTGTGGTTAGCAAAAAAAGATGCGATACTTTCCATTCATCACTCGGTTTAAAGTCAGTATAAAACGGACCGCTGGCATCAATGTCCTCAGCAATATCAGGAGACTTTCAAGAGGTTTTACCACCGTTTGTTACCGGGTGCTATTTGACACTTTTAATTTTTGGCTCCCAGCATATTTTTTTATTGTTGCTTTCTTCTCTCGCACAAATACGATGGCACTTTGGAAATGCATCGCCTTGCTGTGTCCGTTTCTTTTTCTCTCTCAAGTTTGCTCGGCGCCAACAAAATGCGCGATGCGACGAGACCTCTTGAAAACAACTCACAGCCTACTTGAGAGCATGGTACGGGTTTTTTTATTTATTTATTTTTTTTTCATTTCTTTACCTGTTGTATGAAACCGTATCCTAACCTATGCTGCGTCTTTCTCGTAAAGGGAGGTCTTTTTCCTCGTGAATGCTTAGAAGAAAACGTCAAAATAACCTTCCCGAAATCTGCACTGCAATCAACGGGCTCCAATCAGGTGAACTGCGACGCGTTGTCTAGATTGTCTAAGCGTTCCCGTTGAACGCTAGCCTCTATGCTGCTCGCCGGAACGAAGCGTGAATGAACGCAGCGTAACGTTTTTTTCTGTGTCACGCGTTTACTTTGCAGAAGATCGGCGCAGCGAAGGCGGCGTACAAAGTCATGGAGCACATCGACTACCTGTTTGCCAACGACACTCACCCGGAGTCCTGGAACCAGAGGAAAGTGGAGGATTTCCAAAACCTGGTTTTTCGTTTAGTTAACGACTACCAGTGTGTAAGTGAATGGTGGCTTTTAATAGAGTTTGACGGACGCGCGCCTGCGGTCTTCTCACGCGTTTCTCGTCCGTGTGTAGATCATGGAGAGAACGCAGCGAGCCCTGGATGACTTTCCCACGAGAGAAGATGCGCTGAAAACCTACTTCGACAAACTGGCCACTCTCCTCAGGAACAAGGTACACCGTAGCGTTCGGCGCGCATTAAATATGCTTCACACAATCAAAATATCAGCCTAACAGCAGCGTTTTGTTCTCCTTCAGGACTACAGTGCCTGCGCCTGGGAGGTGGTCCGAAAGGAGCTCCTGCATCTGCTGAAATTCACAGCTCAGCTCAAGTTATTCACCTAAATTAAGTTTTCGCAGATTATTTTTTGTACTTATTTATTTATTTATTTATTTATTCGTATTTATTTATGTATGTATTTATTTGATTCATTCATTTGTGTAACTAAGATGATTACACTGAACACTCAATAAAACTGAAGACGCTTGAAGTTCATATGTCTGAGTATAACTTACTAGCTTACTGAGTTTTATCCCACGTGGCAAAATATATATTTTCAGACAAAAACGGCCAAGCACATCATGCTTCATGGTACGTTTACGCAACTTTGGTAATATATTTTAAAACGTAATTTATTGTGATTTCAAAGCTACATTTTTAGCATCATTATAGTCACACCATCCTTCGGAGATCAGATTTACTGATCGATAGAAAGTTCAGAGGAGCAGCATTTGTCTGAAATAGAATAACATAATAATAAAATAAAAATAAAATCATATTTATGCTACACATGCACGCCACACGCTACGCGAAAGAATTTATTTTATTATTTATTTATTTAAATTTTTTTGGCTTGGTATTTATACACATTTTTATGGGACCAGGCCCAAATAGTGTGGTTAGTTTGTTCACACTGAAAATGTCAATAAAGCAAAAGTGCCATCAAGTGCCGACGGTGCGCTTAATTAACCGAAAATAAAAACATGCGGAATGTTGGAAACTTAATTAGTAATAGAGTAAGCTTAGCTAACCTCCAGAAAACTCACCTGCCTGTAGCTTTCTAGTAACCTATAGAGCTGGAGTGTGTTAGATTAGGGCTTGAACTAAACTCTGCAGGAAGGGCCACCCCTGCGTTACCGTTTATAATGGAGCATTTTGCGTTGGGTTGCGCGGAACGCAGCGACACTTTATCACTGCTGCAGTGATTGTAAACCTTTGCATTGGCTTTTAATCGTTAAAATATTACGTATGTGTTTCTGGTTAGGTCTACATGTCACAGGATATTCTCGGAAGATTACATTTTTCTCATAGTCCCTCGGAGGTGTGTGTGTGTGTGTGTGTGTGTGTGTGTGTGTACACAGCCACGGCCAAAACTATCGGCACCCTTTTTACAGAGTTCAGGTCAGAGGAACGAAACGGCCAGCAGAAGCTTAGTTTTGTGCTCAGTGGCACATTTTGTGTTATTTCCGAGGCTTGTATTGTTGTACCTCTAGAAGGATCCGAACGAGGCCCATTATAAGATTTCTAGATTTCTAACAGAGTCGGTCACTAATTGTTTTTAATCTATTGGTGTTTGATAGAATCTGTGATGCCGTATGTCTAAGTAAGATATCCAGGACCTCCAGCAGAAATGTCGGCCCACAACATCAAAAATATATCAGTATATTTCATTGATGGTGTGTTCACCGAACATATTTTGAGTGCTTGCTGCTTAAAAGCTATTTTTTTTGTTTCATCTGACCATAGTCAGTCCCAAGATTCAGTCGTGTCTGGATTTTTTGGATGAGATAGGAGAACCTTTCTTGAAGCCCTCCGACTCAATTCTCCTGAGAGTCTCTGGCCACTCAAGCTCTCCTCCTCAGCATGCGTTAGGTTGATGCAGACACATGTTCTCATCCACACCAATTTCTTTTTACTTTGACTGTAAATTCTTAATTATTTCCCCGATGGCAGAAATGGGAATTTTCCACTGTACTTTTCACACTAATTAGCGAAGCTCAATTATCTTTCTCTGCACATTAAAAAAAAACATTCTTTGGTTTTTCTCATTGTGATTGACGATTAAGGGAATTTGGGCTTTGTTTTAAAACAGGAAGCCCTGGCTGGATGATTTCATGTTCATAATCACCAAAATTGTGAATATGAATGGGAACACACTTCAGAGATATTTCACTCACGAGAACTTCTATGGGGGTTTCAATAACTGTGTCCAATGTGTATTGCATTTTAAATACTTGTTATACAATGACAGGTCAGAATTTTCAATTTAACAGGGTCTGTCAATAATCCTTTATGAGCTTTTATTTTTTATAACACTTCAAAACTAGAGCGTTTCAAGTTTGTTTAAAGCCGCACAATTAAACAGTGGCAACATGGTGAAACATTTCGGAGTGTTAAGTCTTTTTATCTGACATTTTGATGCTTACAACGCATTAATAAAGCTTGAATAAGAAGAAGAAGAGGTAATAAAGCATGTATTTTTGACCTGCGCACTGCTTTATATTGTGATGTCATGCTATGTACAGTACAACAAATTAGCATTTGTTCTAGACATATAGAAATAGACAAAAACAGGATGTTATTTTGCAGCAATGTACAAGCACAGGATATGTGGTTAAAGTGTGATCGCTAATAGGTCTATTCGAATCTCGTATCATAATGCTAATATTAGAAATCGCTTCGGCTGGAACAAACAGCCGCAAAGATGCACAAATCTATAAGGTCACATCGTCAGTGTGCAAGGTCACGGTTTTGAGAAAGAGGGGAACAGTTCACGACTGTAGCTTATACTGTGATCATTTTTCACACTTATTCTTTTAATCACTCGTTATTCATCACTTTCACTCAGCTACTAAAGCTAATTTAGTTAAATTGAATATAGCCCGCAGAGATCTTTCTCTCTGCTTTTGTTCTTTTTAAATGAAACAAGACAAAATCTGAGAGGTCGGTATGTTAAAAATGCCTTTATTATAGAAAAATACAAAAACTTTTAATAAGAAATGCTATGAAAACACGGTCTTATAGGAATACTGAAGGGCTGGTGCTGTGAACTGTCCAGTGCTGAATGGAAATGGTGATGTGATGCAATTTAAAAGAGAAAGTGAGCTATTTCCTTTACAGAAATTGGAAAAAGAATACACCTCTAGTCTAAATAAATAAATAAATAAATAAATAAATAAATAAATAAATGCAAGGGAATGTACAGAATTCTTAAGACATGATGTCTGAGTTGTGGTCCAGTATGAACTTCAGGGTTTGGAGAATCTCATTTCTGACAATTTCCCACGCACAGAAACTGAAGTCCTGCGCAGAGAAACATTAGATAAGCATTAGAAGGTTTATTAGATGCGCCACGCAAAACCCACGACTGAAGTCAGAGGCCGAGGACACGAGCGTACCTTTTCCTTTAGGGTTGAAGACAAGGTCTCGAAGTATCCCTTGAGCGACGCCTCTCTGCTGGGGAAATCCTGTGCCGCTTCGGGCCTGCTCGTGATCTGTATTTGTCGAGACCCAGAAAACACAACATATTGAATGTAAATCAAAAGTCGCGCGCATCACAGTTCCCGGGAAACAGGCTTCACGCGATTCGGAAAGGTTGTCGGTTTTAGCCTAAAATACATTCCTTCTCTAAACTTTAAGAGACTGTCGTGAGTAAAACGAAGCTGTTCTCTTACGCATCTGCTGTCCTCAATCTGCCGGTACACGAGGCCCCGAAAATCATTCCACTTCTTTGTATCCCACTGGCCCGGGTCACTGGAGCTCTCCAAGAGCGCGTCGATGTTCTCGAGCGTCTGGTAAACGGCTCTTTCTACGCCAGCGACCTTCACAGACACCAGATTTAAAAAAGTAAACGCGCGCCGCGGTTTCACGGCTCGAATTCAATTCAAAAGAGTTACCTTACCTGATCCGCGTTTTCAGACTCGAACGCGTTTTGAGGGAAAGCAACGACGACCTTTTCCTTCAGGCACTGCATTGGGAATAGGCCCCCCTAAAACGAAACGCGTCAACTCGTTATATATTTGCTGTTTAAATTCGCCCGCGGCTCAAGGCCCCCCCTCCCCCCAGCGTTATCCTCACCGCAGCCTCCAAAAGCGCGTGGGATTCCTTCATTAGATCCTTGCTGACGGCGCAGCGCGTCGGCATTGACCAAACTCGCGCAAAGCAGAGGAAGGTGCACAGCGCCACACGGAGAAAGTTCATTTTGACCGATGCCTGTAAAAAGATGAGAGATGCGCTTGAAACGAGGACGCGTTTTGAAGTCATTCATCATTAGATTCATAAGCCACTTAATCGGCTGCTTACCTTAACTTGTCGTTTGTCCTTCGCAACTCTTTGTCGTTACTAGTCGTTGTTTGAAGGACTCGCGGTGGGTCTACAGTTATATAGACCTTTCGCGAACAGACCGAAAAGTGAATTTCGAGACGTAAACGCAGCGGACGCGTCCATGCCTTTTCATTCGGGTGCGCATCAAGTGAAGACCGTTGATTCTTGAAGGTTCGTACGAATCGAAGATTACGTGTCATCATCTCGTGTTGCGGTCACAACCGAAGCTTTTAATCGATCTTGTAATACGCATGTTTTACCTTAGAGCCCTATCGAAACCCAACAAACAGACACATTCCAGTTCAAGACAGAACTAGCTGAGAACTATATTTAACCGCCGTTTCATTGGTACATTTGAAGGCTTAGTCACAGATGAGCTTGAGACAAAAATACAATACAATACACTCTCAGATATACATTCAATGTGATTCGTGTAAAGAAGCAATTTGCAACCGATTCAGTAAATTGAAAATGCTAATTGGCATGAGCCTGGTGATCATAATTCTTTTAAGTCTCTGGTGAATGTGATGATTACTTATTTACTATTTTTTTAAATGATTTCCTTTGTGTAATGTGTACCTAAACCCCCATAAAGCATCTGAGTCCGGGTGTCCAGTCATGTAAAAACTAACAAAACAAAACGGTGCTCTCCTGAAAGCAAAAAAAAAAGGGGATGTGAATTTGGGAGGTTAACCTCATAACACTGTATATATGTGAATTTTGGTCAGTAACGAATGTTTGATGTGTGACAATCACAGATCCTTTCTCTCCTGGTCTCAAACCTGGTTTTAGTCTCGGTCTTGGCCTGTGGTTACGAATCAGACCACAATAACAAATGCTCAGATTATTTAGCTTTATGAAACAGAACTAACATTCATCTAAAAGCAGCTTATAATCACCCATCGATTCGGCCTGCGTTATGTATAATTCGATGATATTATAATCATTTCTTATGGCTGTAGCAAAGCGTATAACGTAAAGGACGCTACTTATTGTTATTTTTTTTAACATGTCGCCTATACGAGTGTTACAGGCTTTGAAAGCTGAGTAAGAGTTCTGAAGAACTGCGCCCGCAGTAAAACACTGGGATTTGCCCGAGTGCGCGCGCGTGTCAATCTCTGCGCACGGGGCACTTTTGGGTTTGTGGTTTTAATACGCAAGAAAAAAAAAATTATCGTTACTCTTGGTTTGCTTCTGCTGAAATACAACGACTGGTATATTTCAGCCTCGTGGGCATGTGTAGAGAACCCCGCTGGCATCTTACCTCAGAAAGTGAAAGAGGACAGGGGAACTGAAAGAGCTCCGCCAAACGCCTCGGGGGTCAGGGAGACTAAAGATTCGTTTAAGACATTAATCTTTCTCACAACCAAATAAAACAGCTAATCAACAGCTTTGTGACTCAGGCTAGAGAAGAGGTTGGAGTCATTCACTTTATAAGTCAAACGTACAAATCTCAACATGTTCGTCGGAGCTGTGTTCACGGCAAAACTTTCGATTTCTTCCTGAGGACTTCCTTATTTTAGCAAAATGTGGAAATTCACAGCTTTCATCGGCAAATGGCAAAGCTACATCGTATCTTCTATTTTTAAAAATAAGTAATGCTTTCAGTTCGATAACGTGCCTTTACAAGTCCCGTTCAAGCACAGTGAAATATGAAAACCGTTATGTCTACTTATATTAAGAGCTTCATGAAGCAATCTCTTACTCAGTGCAGTGATGCTTTGACACACAAGAAATAAAAAGATGACAAACCAATACATGGTTTACATAAACACGATGCAGGATTTACTCTCTGCTTTGTAGTTGAATTAGAATATTAATTATTATTATGTACTTATTAAACACTTTCTTTCATTCGCTTTCATTTAGTTCCCTAAGAAAACAATTAAGATTTATTATTTGGCCATCATAAACCGATTGACTGGTGTCTATCAATCACCAAAAACTCACACATTATAGTCTTTATTTAGTAACAACAAAACGTTTAAAGGTTAACACTAAAGTGAAAATGCGTAGGTAACTTACTCTTCCTCAGGCCATCTAAGACATGGGTAACTTTTCTCTTCGCTAAAACAGTAAAGAAGATTTTTAGGTGAAAGCGTTGTCTTTGGTAATTCATAAACTGCACCTCTCTGGCTGCCGGCTCAAATTAATATATACAAACAAGAGCTAATTACCAGTTTCTCCTGATAACACACTGAGATGATTCACAATGATCTTATGATTCATAGGAACTCTATTTGTCCTCAGGAGCCACTGGTAATTAGCTTCATAAGTTATGAATTGTATCCTCCGTTTCCTGTTCTTAGCCGACAGGAGCAGCGCCTGGTGTGGTCTTCTGCTTCAGGGTTTGACGTGTTCTGCGTTTAGAGATGCTCTTCTGAATACCTTGGTTGTAACGAGTTGTTATTTGAGTTACTGTTGCCTTTCTATCATCTCTAACCAGTCTGCCTATCCTCCTCTGACAACATCCACACAGCTACAGCTCAGTGGATGTCTCCATTCTCTGTAAACCCTAGAGAAGATTCATTCTGGTCTTCACCACATCTAGATACCTCAACTGAGCTGCTGCCATGTGTTCACAAGAAATCCATGAGGTTTACCAAATAAACAGGCCGGTGAGTGTGTAAAAAAAAACAATCTTTATTAATCGCATCAAAACATTTCTGTTTACATAATATGCAGTTTTGGTCCATATATATATATATATATATATATATATATATATATATATATATATATATATATATATATATATATATATTTTTGACACCGACCCAGTTTTCATAATTCTGGCTGTTTGCCACCGATGGGGGCAAAATGTAAAAAAAAATGTAAAGTTACAACTAATTTGCATTTAGGGTGGGAGTAATTCATCTTTTAATGATTCGTTTTTTGTTGTAAATATTTATTTTGGCTACAATTAATCAAAAGTAATCAACTGGACAGAACTATAAAAAATGACACCAAAAAATGTTAAACCTTCGACTAAGTGAAAAGTAGTTGATAATATAAAAATTAATTTTGTTTTTAAAAACTTAAAATACAAAGTACAGTCCTTGTTCTTCTTGTATATTACCTCATTTAATTTGACAACGTACTAATTAGTCCATATTATCATAAAAACAATTCCCAGCTGAGTTTTGGTCCTCCCACATTCTATACTCCACCCCAACTTCATGAGATTATTATTATTATTATTTTTTAATTATTATTAGTCCTTGTACAAATGAACTGAATTACAACTGAAACTGCCACCTAGTGTTAATTAACTAGAGAAGCACATTATCTGTGTGTAAAAAGGAATTTATTATCATTAACAGGGAGTTTTAAGTAATCCGGGTTGCTTGTTATCTACTGATATTATTCTTCAGCCTAGACCAAAAACATTAAAAATTTGCTTGACAAAGAAAACTCAACTGAGCAAAAGCAGCAAGGTAAAAATAACTAATAAAAGGAAGACACATGTAATAAAAAAAACATCGCTACAAACATATTTTATTTTACACAATGCACAAAAACCCTTAATGTATTCTTACAAATATGTCAAACAAAGAGGTTAATCGTGTTAAGTACACAAGAGATTTTAGAGGTGGATGCATTCTGGATTCTTATAAAATAACATGGCATCTGATCTGACCTTCAATCCTCGACCTGTGTGGTCAAGGTAGTATCAGCCACATAAAAAAACAGAGAATTGCTATGGAAATAGAGAAGAGGAATCTGTGGTCGGTTGCTGAAATTGAGAGGTTAACACACAGAGGATGACCGTAATGCTGCACACATTAAGGTCAACACCTAACATTAAAGAGAAAAATCTCATTTTCCGTGGTCACTTATCTGGAAGACATTGGCAACTGCGTGGGCTGAGAAAGTCGGGCGAGTGTCAGCGGGGGAGGTCCACTGTGAGGTCCCACTGGAAATCCTCCTCGGTGTTACTGTCAGCATCTTTAAACTCATCCCAGGAGAGGTCGTTCACCTGCCACATGAAGCAGTTGACTATTAGACAGCTCTCCGAACGGCTGTAACCAGTAAACCAGATAAGAACTGAAAGTGACTGGCAAGTTCCTCATATCAATATTACTGACCCTGGAAAACAACCTTATGAGCTGATTTCAGTAAACGTGGGACATGTTTTCAGACATTTGCTTCTCGGTAAATGAGAGAAATTCAGTGCACTACGGACCAGAATATTTAACGATCTTGAAGGAACACTTACTTTTATGACTCCCTCTGAGTCCTCTTCTGGAAGGATCTCATCTGGATCATACTTGATCTCAATTGCTACTTTCCCGTTTCCTATGGGACAATAATGACAAAAAATAGGAGTTTCCACAGACTGCAATATACTGTATAATGGTTGTATACAGTAGGTTGTTGGAAATGTACCCAAGACCATGAGAAGCACTTTTTCAAAGGCAGTCACAACAGCTTTGTCTTTGTCACGTTTCATTAGCATTCCTCTTTTTCTCAGCTTTTCCTCTGGATCTAAAAAGAATTTAACTGATGCTGTGAAATTAGACATATATATATATATATATATATAATGTATATGCATGTATTAGTGGTGTCAATCAATTAATCACAAGTTTTTGTTTTCATAATGTATGTGTGTATACTGTATATATTTATTATGTATGTATAAATACAAACACATGTATGCATATATTTTAGAATAATATGTCATGTTTATGTGTTAAATCTATTTATTTATAATTTAAGTTAACATAAATAGATATGTATATGTTATATATATATATATATATATATATATATATATATATATATATATAGCTAATATAATTAATGAACTGATTAATGTGATTAATCATTTGACACTAATGTATATGTATGAAATTACACTGGTAATATAAAAAGATGAATGAATATACAAGTTAAAAATGATAAAGAAACAAACAAACAAGGAATATAATTTGCAAAAAATTATTATTACTAATTACACATTTAATAATAATTGTAATATTAGTATTACATTATTTTTGTTATTATAATATATATTGAGAATTTTTTTTTAAGAATATTGCATGCCTCAAGCTAAGTGTGTATGTAAATTCACCTTGATCGTTGTCAAAGATCTCTTCTGCCACACCGACCCCCCGGCAGCCGATCCCATGCTGTTGGAAGGTCAACTCTGCAATGCAGCCATATTTCAAAAGCACACTCTGGTCATCTGTTTCTTCTTGGCACGCTGCGTCCACGCATCTTGAGATGTCCTTCAACTGTTTAAACGCAAAAATGTTTGTCTACAAACCAGCCGCGAACAGATGCACAAGAGTCTGTTCGGTGTATATCACCAGCATTGCTGCTTACAGTAATAATCCGAGTGGACCAGCCGCCAAAGCCCAGATAGTGATTAGCCAGATTTTGACATTTGGAAAAGCTGAGAGGTCTAGTGCTGTAGAAGGACATATTCTGCTTTGTGCTTAATTTGACCTGAGGGATTGGTTAAAAGACAGAGCATGAATCATATTTGCCAAACAACTTTTAATACATTCTTTCATTGAAACGAATCTAAAAAGCAGCCCATTCGTAAAACATGTGCAAAGCACATTGCAGCTTTATCTGTAGCTGTAATACTTTGGGCTACCTTTAAAGGAGAACTTTGGAAAAGATGCTGTTTATCAGTGGCCCGTTGAGCTTTAGACGCCTGTGCTGATGAGTAGAACTTCACCATGGCGTAGAACCCGGGTTCTGCCACCATGGCATTGGGGCCGACCTTCAACAGGTAAAGAGCTCCAAACGATGAATACACACTCCACAGGGACTCCTAAGAAGTTAAATGAGACGTTTAATTCAAAGCAATTAAGCTTAAAGTTGGGTAAGTGTATGCAATTACTGGTGATTTTACACTAAAAAATCCCTAAAAGTCCAAGCTAACCAATTGGTTAGCAACAATCAGTTGTTACGCAAACATAATGCTTATGTACATTTTTGGGCAAAGGTTAAATATAACCAATAATTCTCTATATGTACCAGGAAATCTTATAATAATATAACACAACGCACTTACATATATGTAAGCCTCTGAAAATGTTGGCTGAATGTCCCAAACGAAAATAGTTTTGTCGTTTTCGAGAGGGACTTTAAAATCAATTATATCGACCTCAATATCCATGAGATGCGGATTTTAAATAAAGCTAGACAACGACGTGGTTACCTCAAAAAACATATGGTTTAAATTAATAAGCTAGACAAAACAATAATCGGCCCGCTTGGCGCGCCTCCGTGACTTCCGTAAACAGAGTCGAATCGCATTTGGCGCTCTTGGGCGTCATATTACGTGGAGCGCTGTGATTGGATCAGTGGAATGATGACGAAAGGACTTGAACGAATAGGAGTTTCCGCAGTGAGGTAACGACTACGAAAGTTCCAAACGTTCTAAAAGCGTTGAAAATAACAACGCTGCACAATTGATTAACGTTTTCAAAATGAAATCTTGCCTCATCCGGTTAATACGTAAAGACCCGCAGCATTGCGCTTTTTTTCATACTATTGCATTTTGTCATTTCGTGTTTAATCTGCCGATGTAAATGTTGCTTAAATTTAGCAACAGTAATATTTCGACCCATTTGAGCTTGTTCGTTGTTTTGGGGGTGCAATACAGATAACATCGAGGTCAACCACACAGGCCAAGAACATTAGATGCAATTTAAATCTTTAATGTTGAAAGACAGAACTTGAGAATAGGATGCGCATAGTACATGAGACAGGCAAATGTTCACACGTATACAAGAGCGAACTCATCCGTTTACATTACAATTTCGACGTAACACTGCTTTTAGCCTTTTTGAGCAACAATGCTGTGCATATTGCTAGCTCTTGGACTAAGATCAATTTGGCCCCATTTAAAACGTATTGCCGTGTATCGCTTAGCACCACTGTGAAATGTTAAATCAGAACCATCCATTGATTTAAGAGCATATCCTAATGAGAAGAATAAATACAATAGTGGTAGATAAGGTTTAAATATAGGCGGGGGAAAGAAAAGACAGGCCTAGCCGTGCTTGGTTGACAATTCCTGCACATATAAGACCGACTCATTACTTAAGGAAGTTTTAAGGACTTAAACTGGTCTTAGATTTGGAGGCATTGACTTGCAATACACCGGCGCCCTCTACAGGGTACAGTTAGAATCCAGGGATCTCCTGCAGTTTGCCACCCTCAGGTAGGTTTCCACCTTGTGCATGTCCTTCTTAAAGCAAGCCAGCAGACGAAAGCTCTCTCTGAGGTTGTTCTCCCCCATGGTCAAGTAGAAGTCTTCAAAAGGCAGCGACAGGGAGTCGTTATCTTCCATGTTTGGTTGACCATCGAGACATCCCTGTGCAGATACAAAATGCAACATCATCTATTGCAAATAAGCCCTGAATATGTGAGGATGCTGTAACGTCTGCTGCCACGACCGTTAATCATGTGAAAAAAAAAAAAGCGGATTGGAAGCTTGTTTCTCTCACCTTGATGAGCACACTGATGCCCATTTTCAAGTCGGACAGCTTCTCGGTGATTTGGTTGGGGTTCCCGACGGTTAGGCTGTTTGAGACGGTTGCACTCAGGGTCTGGCTGGGGAACTCCCAGGACTCAATGAGACGGAAAGAGATGCGGAGGAGCTTCAACATCTGAAGAAAGAAACAATTATATTGGAGGCTTCGAAGCACAGGCCATTTTTGATGCTTATTCTGCCCATGTTTGGTCAATGCAAGCGCTTCCCAAACTATGATAGGGAATAATGTGTAATGATGGAGATGTTTAAACATCTGATGTGGTTGGTAAATATGTAAAAAAAAAAAAAAAAACGAACAAAAAACCCCAAACAAACAGGTTTTCGATCTTTATGATTGCATGTACCCCCAAATATGTTCTTCAAATTTTTTTTCTTCTAAAATTTAAAAGTTATATATATATATATATATATATATATATATATATATATATATATATATATATAATAATAAAATAATTCGAAAATGTTTTAACTTTTGTTACATTATGTTATTACTGTTTCTGCTCCTATAGTACAATATGTATTTATTATGCATTTATTGAAATAACTTTCCTTTTTTTTTCTATTGGTTATTACTTATTTAATCACATTTATGCACTTAGTTAAATCTTCTTATTATTTGTGTCTGTAACTGCATGTAGGTACTTAATTACTGATATAGTTTACTCACAGAGCTCTTCTGTGTTTCATCTTTTCCAGTTGGCGCCTCAATGTAGTCAGAATTGCAGAAAGACAGAGGGAAGATTTTACTGAGCTGTCTGCGCTCCTCAGGCGACAGGCTGTCCTCCTTGAAAACAAAGGGCAAACTGTATTTAGTATTGTAATCAAAATGTATTATTTCTAATACAATTAACTCAAATAATGAATAGAAGTACACAGATGAGTGTACGTCCGCTCTAAAATCCTCTACTTCTGAATAGATTTGAACGAGACTCTTACAAAGTCATTGATCATTTTTGCGGCCAGCTGGTGCAGGTGTTGTACACGAATGACTGCGTTATTGAAGAGCCGCTGGTTTTCCGAAGCTCTCCCCTGGTTCACCAACACACTAACCAGCACCACCGACAACAGCACTAATGCTAGCGGAAGACAAGAAGGAGATTCATTTTTCATCAAAGCTACTGGAAAAATAGCCAAATAACAAATTAATATTTTGGATGAATGTTTTTTTTATGCTCCAATAAACTAAGAAAAAATAATTAATCCAACGATTTAAAAAGAATAAATATTATATAATTTATACGCATAAAGATATAAGATGCGTGCTACGAGTAACACGCAAAAGAAAGCACCAAAGCCATACCTCTAGCCATTTCACCCAGGGTAGACAAACTCTTGCAGGTTTAGTTAAAAGCTTGCGAATGTTGTTTTTTCTGGCTCAGGCGCTGATATTTATGTGTGGCATGAACATGTTTTGATGCATCTTAAAGAGTTGAAACGTGAGAGTTTCCATGAGAACTATGCTTTAATATGCATTGTTCGTGTATTTAGACACCGTACGTTAGTGATGTAGTGACTCCGGTCATTTATGTGTATGGCTATTTCCATGATCCGGGTATGATGTCGGGAAAAGATCAAAGACGAAGCAGAAAGATCGCTGTTTTAGTTATTAAAAGGAATCGTGTTTTAATGAAAGAGGTACACGTGCAAGTTTCCACTCCATATGAAAGTTTGGAAAAAAAAACACTGTGGTCTTTACATCCTCAGCTTATATTTAAACCCAGTGGCTGTCATTGACACGGCGCTTTGTAATGAGAAGATGCATGTAGCATTGCCACGTAATCTGTAAATGGTGTCATCGCCTTCCGAAAGGACATGTTCTCAATAATTATGAGCATAAATCAGGTCAGATACGTGTTTGCTGTCACTGGTGGGGATGCAGGAGGATTTTCGTATTCAGCTGGGCTGCTGGTCCGTGTGTAATATTCAGCAGTCTTGAGGTTGTGAAATGTCAGTGTGACATTAATAGTTTAATCCCTTGCGGGGGAAAAACAAAATACAATCTGTTTACCTGAACATCACGGCTGTTTGGCCCGTCACTTTAGATTGTCGATAAAAGTGTGACCATTCATGTAGGATAATAAATTTTTTCTATGAAATATGGAGTTTTTACTAGCAATTCAAAAAATAAATAAAAAAAGCATATTTTGTTTAAAGAAAATGAATCTTGTTTATATATATATATATATAAATATATCTTTATATCTATATATCTTTTTGCTGATGATGTTGTTCTGTTGGCTGCATCTGGCCAAGACCTACAGTGTGCGCTGGGGCGGTTTGCAGCTGAGTGTGAAGCGGCAGGGATGAAAATCAGCACCTCCAAGTCTGAGGCCTTGGTCCTCAGTCGGACAAGGGTGGCTTGCCCCTTCAGGTTGGTGGGGAGCTCCTGCCCCAGGTGGAGGAGTTTAAGTATCTTGGGGTCTCGTTCACGAGTGAGGGAAGGATGGAACGAGAGATTGACAGGCGGATCGGTGCTGCTTCTGCAGTAATGCAGTCGCTGTACTGGTCTGTCATGGTGAAGAAAGAGCTGAGCCGCAAGGCGAAGCTCTCGATTTACCGGTCGATCTTCGTTCCTACTCTCACCTATGGTCATGAGCTTTGGGTCATGACCGAAAGAATGAGATCCCGGATACAAGCGGTCGAAATGAGTTTCCTTCGTAGGGTGGCTGGGCGCTCCCTTAGAGATAGGGTGAGGAGTTCAGTCACTCGGGAGGAGCTCGGAATAGACCCGCTGCTCCTCCACATCGAGAGAGGCCAGCTGAGGTGGCTCGGGCATCTGTTCCGGATGCCTCCCGGACGCCTCCCAAGGGAGGTGTTCCGGGCATGTCCCACCGGGAAGAGGCCCCGGGGAAGACCTAGGACACGCTGGAGGGACTATGTCTCTCGGCTGGCCTGGGAGCGCCTCGGTGTCCCCCCGGAAGAGCTGGAGGAAGTGTCTGGGGAGAGGGAAGTCTGGGCGTCCTGCTTAGACTGTTGCCCCCTGCGACCCGGCCCCGGATAAGCGGAAGAAAAAGAAGAAGAAGAAGAAGAATATATATATATATATATATATATATATATATATATATATATATATATATATATATATATATATAAAAACAAGATTCATTTTCTTTTTTTTTATTTTATTTATTTATTTTCACTGAGAGATTAATTATATACATTCAAATATTTAAAAACATGGTCTACTATTAGAAAAATATATTCTCTGATTAATAAAATGTCCAAATATTAAATTAATGTATCCTTGCTTAAAATAAGCATTTTTTCTCTCTTTTTATTTTTCTAATTTTGCAGAAAATTATTGTTTTTACTTTTTTCACATGTCTGTGTGTGTATTACATAAATGACCATATCTGGGCTGGGCATTATAAATATGAGTAAATATTACAGTAATGGTGATGAGATTTCACATTACAGTCGTATGAATGTTTTTGCTGTAAAACAATGAAACATTTATTAATAATGTCACATAATGTCCTAATGTTCCCAAAATAGGTTACCTTTTAATACAAATTATATGCCTATATTTATTTGATGACCTCTTCGAACAATCATCTGATATTCACATAAGAGCATTCTTTTTTTATACAAGCTAGCTGTGTTTGCCCTCATGGCTAAGCCGGCTCACGCACGAGTTTTCTGCACTATAGAGTTCACTATAAAGCCAATCCGTCTGTTTTTTCAGAGGCTGGTCTCAGATCAGCCTGGCAGAGAAACATCCTCAGAGTGAACAGAAGTGAGTGGCAGCACAAGCATTCAAACACTGCAAGTTACTTCCACCCTGCGGTCACAGTCGGAATGGAAGCAGGTGCCAGAGGTAAATCCCCCATGATGCCTCAGCTGTTCATACTGAGCATTGTGATGACTGTCTCCGCCGCCTGAACTTGGCACCTGTCAGTTAAGTATGAGAAACCAAAACTCCTTGAAGAAAGCCCTGTCAGGTGGATCTAGAAACGCAGTCATTCCTCCAAAAACCGAATGATAATAAATAGACATAAATAGTGCTCCGTTTTGTGAGAGAGCGCGTTGTCATTGCGTTTCTAGCCACTAGAAGGCGCCACTGAGTTCGCGATCTTTTCTAAAGCAGCTCTTCGCGACATCAGAGCTCGAAGGGGATTTAACGCTTTCACCTTCGAGTTCATTTAGTGGGAGTTGCGCACATTCACGGAAACGTCTGTCAATGCCCCTTGAAATGGTGATCAAAGCATTAAAGGTCTCCAAGAGAATGCTTGCAGTTAGCGTTGGGTTGAAGTACGATATCATTGATTGCGCTGGAGCAAGTGTAGATACTGGCAGCTCAAGTTAAGGTGAGTTGGCGCAATGCTGCCGCGGTCCCATATCCAATGAGACGGCTTTACATACCGGACACATTTAAATAACACGTTCTATATAAAGAGAACACAGTCTACCGACCCGCTTCCGCTTCTGACTGAACTGATATGGGATACGACCCTCTCTTTGCTCTGTACCTCTGGCTTCGTTCGTGAGGCGGTTTCACAATCAGACCCACGAAATAAGAATTGGCTAAACAGCGTATGCACGTACACACACACACACACACACACACACACACACACACATAAAAGTAAGTCTGGTCAGCCATCCTTGTGGGGAGTCATAATTTATTGGCCTACAACTAAACCTTCACCTTACTGGAAAGTTTCTGAATTTTTACATTTTCAAAAAACTTCATTCTGTGTGATTTATTAGCTTCTTTGCCCACGGGGACCTCAATTTAGGTCACCACCATGACACAAGTCTCCATGAACATTCAGATTTAAGTCCCCACAAGAACAGAAAAACAGGTACACTCACACACACTTTAGTTTTTGTGAATTGTGTGGACTTTCCTTAACTTTTCAGTTAGCTACTTTTATACTCACCAAATGATTTTTTTAACGAAACCCTAACCCTGTACCTTCGTTTTACAGGAAACCTGTTTGCATTGTTACGCTTTCATGGAAACATCATTTGCTTTTTATTGCTTTGTCTTGTGGGGTCCGAAATTTCAGGTTTTAATAACCTTGACCGAACCTGCCTACAGTGCACTATACTATACTTGACAACTTTAAAGCAAAGAAGGGACACCTGCCCTTGACGGGTGTCACTGCCTGTTTATTGACCTTTGGCCCTTTCATTGTAAACCCTTCTTGAACCTTTGACACCACTGATCCACTCGTGGCTTTAAGTTATCTGCTCAAAGACAAGAGCTGTATTTCTGTGTCCTTAAACGGTTTGAGGAGCTGAATGATCTGTGCTCTTCCTTTAAGGCAAACTCCACCTTGTTCCCACTTCTCGTCAACTCTTGTTTCAAAGGGGGCGATGTTACACATCTACCCTGGAATGCTCTGACTCCATCCCTGCCGCTCTCCGGTTCCACGGGCTGCTCATCACAGTTCTCCAGGCGTCTCATGTTGCACCTCTCAGCAGCTGCTGCTTCTTTACTTTGGAGGCACCACTCGTTGACGGGACGAGCTGCTCCATTGCTTCCTTAGCTTACATAAAGACTGAATCCCAGGAGAGGCCGTACACATTCCTGCACAGCCTGTAAAGGAAGCAAACAAAGGTTGTTCAGGTCAAGTGTGCCATCCTACAAATGCTGAGCAATAGGTAATGCGTTAAATGATCAGCCAACGAATAGCCTCGCATACGATTATTTTGAAAAGTTAACCGAATATATGTTGGACCTGTGACCTAGCGGTTCGTGCATATCCTTGTGTTTTTGTGGGTTACTTTCTTTTTCCACAATAGTGACCTGTCAATTGTTTCCATTAATAAGCAGCCCAAAAAATAAATATGTAAGTCAATAAATTAGGCAAAGAAGACCACTGACCAATGGAAAAAAAAAGAACACAAAAGAGGACAAAGCTAAAAAAATAAAAGTAAAGTGAATACTTTTAAAAATAGGAATAAACTAATTACGATTGCGCAAACCATGGAAAATTAATAAAAAAGAAAATTAAAGTAGGCAGGTATTTAATAAGTTCTAGTTACTTCTTTATGCCATATAAAGGTCAGACTCATGAAACAAAATTGGTTTAAAATTTCGACTTTCAATGAAAGGTTGATTTCAAGAATGTTCTCTCCAGTATTAAAGCCTGGACACTGAGTGTGTCACTCAAACGGCAGTGAGAATGAATGAGCATATTAACACCACTCGGCTCGCACTCATCAGAGTGAAAGAGATGCAGCGAACACACTGACCGGCTGTCCTGAGGTCACGCTCCACAGCTGACCTCTGACCTCGTTTGTATGCATGGCACTTGGGCGGCTGAGATTCGGGGAATGCCGCAGCAGTTCTGTGACTTCCATTGAGTGGCATGTGTGCTTATTTGAATGTGTGTGTGTGTGTGTGTGTGTGTGTGCGTGCGAGAGAAAGAGTAACCAAGGTCTTAGACTGAAGTAGCTATTTAGTGCACCTGAAGCCTTCGTTTCATTCACTTCAATAGGTATTTATGCCTTTTACCCTAAAGTTTATTCAGAGGTAATCCTATGATGATATTTTAAATACTGATGAAATAATATAAAATAGCATTGCTGTTTAAAAGCCATCTCAATACTATAAGTAGAAAGCATTTTGACCACAGGGTGGTGTATGTTTGCCATACCAGCTAGACAATATGCAATATTTATTTTTTATTATTATTATTTTATTATACATGCAAACAGTGTACAAGATACACATGTAGACTAACAAAGACTAAACACCACATAAAACACTTATATTTTATCCTTCCCTTCTCCCCCCTCTCAACTACTACTACTAATAACTATATTTGCTTATTGACAACAATACCCTTATATAATCCTATTATTTTTTACATATTCAGTTTGATAAAGTAACTGTTCAGTTTCTCTTAAGTGCATTAAATATCGTTAGAACATAAAAATCCCAAGGCTCAAAAAACAAGTTTATTTCATTCATGTAAACTGAGAAAGAATATACAATACACTTTACAAATGTTTAAGTACTTGAAAAAAAAAGAATGTTACAAGATCTATTACATGCATTCAGCAAGTGACAGATACTGTGACGTGTGTCAGTACGTTCAGTGCACTAAACAGTGGTATTAATGTTAAGCAGAACATAAAAAAAGTAAAAATTATTAAACTATCATTTCACAATTTGCTGAGTCATCATATAATTTGAAAATGAAATCACCAGCAGGATTTTTATTATGGTACAGCATGAAATAAATTTGAATGAACAATTATTATTAATTTGTCTTGTACAATTTAATGAAAAATGATTAAATGAAAATGTTTTTCTGAAAAGCATTTCCCTCTGGAGCATGCTTGTGCTTTCTTATTTTTATCTCTTATTATTGCATGAACAAACTGAATTGTGGATAGGTTGCTTACCTCTCTCGCTATTGGTTTGCATTCAACAAAGAAATATAATAAATGCTAAATAAATGGCATAAATAAAAGAAACTTCATGTTTAAGCATTTCAACACTTCTGGGAGGGCTTAAGAAAATTGCTAGCATCAGTAGCCAGTGCATGTTTAATCATCAATTGGATCCCCAAAAGTATAAAATGTTTAATAAAATTTAATAAAAAATAAAAATGAGAGATTTCATGAAATGAAAAGCAAAAAAAACCCAACTTCCTAAAAACTCTTTACCTGTCAAAAAATAAATGCTGTTGAAAGTATAAATCGGTTGTGTAAGAGACAGACAATTGTAAATTGTTGATCACCAAAATGGCAAAACATTTATGTAATGCAACTGTAAATGCTGGATATTAAAACATAATAGGGATGCTAAGAGTCACATTAGGTCAGTCTTGTTAAGGCTGACTCACTGTAGCAGACATGAGAAATGTGTCCACAGATGTTTCCACACAATGCTTATAAAATCTGACTAGTTTTGTTACTTCTGACCCTCACATATCCATTTATACATGTAGTTTTTCTGACATACAATGCCCTGTTTAAGCAATCCTTTGCATAGTTTCATCTACAGAGTATTCTCTATATATTTTGTCATCAAATCCATTACCACTACACAACTGGGCAGAACAACCTGACATTCAGGACACAACTGCATATCTGGCTCATAAGAAATGATATCTGAAAGTGAAAATAAAAAAATTACCTACATAAGCCAAGGATTTCGCTGACTACTTTATATACTTGCAATAAACAACTTGCAAGTACACCCTACATACCAAAAAGGCTCATTAGGCATCTTAAACATTACAGAATTCATATTTACAATATGTTCAGCTGAGTAGCTAACTGTTTGGAAGACTGTTTTATGGTCTGACTTGCATGGCGATTGATATTTTTGCCTTTGGGCCAACTTGAGATTCTGCTTTGGATTAAAACCAAATGTTTAGTAAAGTCTATATAAAGTCAAATATACATAATATTATGTTTTTTTTTTGGTTTTGTTTTTTTACAGTGAACTGTTAAGACTAATATGGTTCGCTAAATGCTAACAATTGGGTCGTTTTACCAGTGTTAATTTTATTTAGTGCAAAAGTGTTTATTTTGAATGCTAATCACACCGCATAGTGAAAAGTCAGTAAAATTAACTGTAAATCTAAATCTCAAAAGGTGTTAAATGCAATAGAATTAGATTTTAAAAAAATGTAATTCAGGATTTATTATAGGCTTTGCCAGGTATCATGACAAGTCCTTCCTGATCTTCCTCTAAATTAGTTCTTAATGATTAGTAATCATTTGATAAATGCTGTCATGTCAGGTTCTGTGCATGAAAATTGATATCTGCACTAAGAGCCCAATCATTTCCAGTGCCGTTAGACAAACAGTTGGTGATCGTCTTCTTAAGGGCAGTACTGAGAGGAGCCATTGACTGCATCAATGATATTGATTACAACTCGTTGCCATTTGCAAAGAATCTTCGCCATACAAACTCCACAAATTTCTTTGATTCTGGCTGTTGTGTGCCAAACTCTGAACAGTCTCCTGAAGGGTCTCAGTATTGCTGGGCTTTCCAAAGGATAAGGTGCGCGTGTCTTGAACCTGTTACACAATGGACTCCCTCAAGTTTTCCGCAGTGGCTGAGGAGTCAGGAACGGGAAAGGGGGCAGAGTGCAGGACCACGTCGCTCTGAACTCTCACCGGGGGACGCTTAACCCCATACTGTGGATTCCCGCGCTGAGAGAAGGAGAAACCCATAGGTTTGTCGTCCTCAATGGCTTGATCTCCATACAGATAACTCATTTTCTTAGCGATCATCCCTACTTTTTCTGGAGCCTCTTCACCTCGTCTCTTGGCGTCCGTCTTCTCTCTGTACATATACGAGGCGTGCCTGAGGCCGCGTTTGAGGACGTGCTGCCGATAGGCTCTTTGTATGGTCGAAGCAGCCACTTCTTCTTGTTTTCGTTTGAGAGTGCTGGTGATGGGCTCGTACGA